>NC_092633.1:64520671-64820671 GCF_039555335.1 Amphiura filiformis | reverse complement strand
ATTTGTAAGTGGCTGCCATCTTTTTTGAACATATAACAATTTTAAAATTTTTCTTGAAATGTCTGTCAAATAGTAACATACGCAAGACGGTGCTGTAATTCCTGCTAAACTACAATGTAGGGTGATACAGCTAATTATGCTACATGACATAGCATTTAGCTCCACCTAGCTTTGTGGCACTATCACTTTGTGAGGAGAAGCTTTTTTGATGACACAATCCATTGTTAAGTGTTGTCTGTCAAACATTTGTATGCATAAGTAACATACATAAGATTTGTATGTGTCTGTCAAAATAACATACGCAATACGTTTAAAAAAATTAAAAATCACTTGATGTTCATATTATGATGATAGTTTAGAGTTTATAAAAGTGTTTTAAAACATGTGATTTATAAACTGCATGTGATCTTTATTCAATTTCCCATCTTGAACTACTGTTTTTGCCCAATTATTATTCTGTATGTTACATTTGACAGACATCTTATGTATGTTATGGCTTGACAGACACACATATTTTATTTATAACAATTTATCCTCCTTATTGTAATATTTGGACACATTTTTTTCCACAATCAGTTGCTGTAGGTCCTACACCTAAATAACCACAAAATACCTTATGTAATACTTTATAAATTTTATTTGATTGCAGAAAATCATCAAAATTGTGTCTGTCAAATATAACGTACGCAAGGGCTAGAAAATTAAATTTGTGAAGTAAATGGTCTATAACTTATCTTTCTTTTAGTGTATTATGAATGATATACAGGCGCGTATCCAGGAATTCGTAGACCGGGGGGCGCAAATGCGATGTTGTCAAATCCAAGATATGGCCGCGAAGTGGACATGCCGGAGCGCTTGCGCGACGCAGGGGGTGTCTGAGGGGGGATGTGCCCCCCTCCGAAGTGAGAAACTTTTACAAAATGAAGACCTAATTGAAGCCATTTGGTGAACCATTTTGGCACTATTATCATGTAAGATTTTAGTTTGAAAAAGTCGAAAATTTGTGAAATGACGGCCCAATTTATTTCACTATTGTATACATTTTTGCTTTATAAATTTTGCAAAATGAAGGCCTAATTGAAGCCATTTTGGTGGGCAATTTTGACAATATTGTGTACAATTTTAGTAAGAAAAAGTTAGGCCTACGTACGTTAATTACTATTACTGTAGCCCTATTATTATTGCCTAAAACATAAAAGCTTCTAATACAATTGCAAAAACGGGCACCGAGTTGTTTATCCCGATACGCAAGGGGGTGTTTGAGGGGGGTGTCTCCTCTCAGAAGTTGGGAAAATTTGACAGAATGAAGATCGAATTGAGGCCAATTTGGTCCATCATTTTTACGCTGTTTACATTATTGCTTTCAACAACAAAAAAGAACCCGATAACTCAATTTGCATAATAATAGGCATAGGCCTATATAGGCCTATAGTGTTTTGATATAATCCCTTATAAAATCACATGCAGTAGCATATAGGCCTACTATTATATACTATACGATGTTTGCCCCCCCCCTTCTCTTTCTCTCTCTTCTTCTCTCTTTCTCTCTCTCTCCTCTTTCTTCTCTCTTCTCTTCCCCTTTCCCCCTTCCCTTTCTCTTTTTTTTACCCGGGGGGCGCGCGCCCCCTTCGCCCCTCCCTGGATACGCGCCTGATATATGTGCATATTATAATTTAAACCTGGTTGGAGACCAAAAGAAAAGAACTGGAAAAATAATTGTGTGTTACACTTTTATGACACCTTAGCTTATTTTGAGCCAAATGCTAGTAAAATGTATGCAAATTGTGTTGTCTCCCTACCAAAACTACTTTAAAAACTGGCATATAGCATTAAGGCCCCAATGTATGATTTTACTTTTGTTATTCTTTACTCAAAATGCTGAAGTAATATTGGTAATAATTATAAGGAATGGTTTCTGTCCATTTTAAACGGAAATAACAAGAATTAGTGGGTTTTTAGCGGGTTTTTAACGGGTTCGGGAAATAACAAGGTAAAGTGGAAGAACCTCACTGGCTATTTTGGCTGTTCAATGTGGAGTTCTATGGGGTACTTAGTGTCTGAATACAGCATTATGTCAAAATTCCTCTGATGACCTGACAAACACAACAAATTTGGCTCATTCCATTTAGGTGTAAGTTGGAACATACATGTGTAAACATTACAAGTATGCCAAAAAATCAGGTTTGAAAAAACCCAATTTCATATTATAAGATTGTACATTAATGCTCTAAAATTGAACCAAATAATATTTGTTGCTTTCAGTTGCAAGAGAAGGCCAATCTGTTGACAGCAGAGCGTAAGAAACGTGGCAAGAAAGTGCCAGAAGATTTGGTTCCATCAGACGATATCCGTGCCTACAGACCATTGGCATCACATCCAGTAAGTTACAAACCAGTAAAATGGATTTCTATTTATATAGATCAAGTAATTGGGCTAAGACAGGCACTAGGGTCATAGAGGAACATGTTTGCAGATTTTCATCAGTGAGACAATTTGGGAAGCCATCTGAAGTTTCTTTCTAACATATGAAGAGCTTTGTTTCAAAACCCCTTACAATTATATCCACTTGAGCAATTTTGAGAAAACATAAAAAAATTATCAAAAAAAGTACTAATATATGGGGGGTTTTGAAACAAAGCTCTTCATATGTCAGATAATTTGAGAAGTAATCCTTATTATTGTAGTTTGAGTAAATTAGTTCAGTGTACTAGTGAGTGTGCTAAAGTTTGTTCGGTTTATATAAGACGGAAATTATTCAGCTTTTGTTACTGCATGCATCAATCAAGTCCCAACTACGTATTACGCAATATATTTTCCTCCTTATATAAACCCAACAAACTTTAGTTTGTGAGTTAGTGAGAAGGTGAGTGAGAGATAGGTATAGAGACTGAGTGAGAGACAGACAAATACGCACAGTCACACACAAGTAGTAAGTATATTGTGAACAAGGTTTTAGGAAAATACAATATTTTCATGCTTTTAAAAGTAATTGGTGCTGTAGTATCAACAGGCTTGCTGCTTCTGAAATAAGGTATGTTATGCATAACTAAACAGGAATTGTCACATTCTTACCATTGTTATAATTTATCTTTATTTGTTCCTCTCAGGGTCTGCATAGTGCTAGTGTCCCTGGTATTCTTGCTCTGGATATGCAGGCAGCAGATACATCTAAAGTCCTTACTGGTGAGTAAATATATGGGAACAGCAATATCAAAAGGGCACAAAAGTCAGCAGCAGAACATGCCTATATCCTCTATGTGCATAGTAGGCACAAAATGAGTCAATCATGACAAGTGAAAGGTGTAGATTAATACAACAGTGTACTCTAATAGCTAATAATTCAAGTAGCCAACTACAGGTGTGCTTAGCAGGTGAGACCAAGACTGTACGTGCATCTCTATAGAAATATGTCCAAGCTTATATACATTAGTATAGTGTTTGTGAATGGTTTCATTTATGATTTGCTGGCATTATAAAAGGGATGTAAATTGGTGGTACCTTTGCATGGCTGTATACATAAGGGAGTTTTTAACTTGTAGTTGCCTTTATCTGTGAACCAAATCAGAATTGTGTTCCTAAGTTTTGTTCTTTGAATGAATTAAGTCACTGCTGGTCTGATGACTTGAGTGCCATGTGTAGCAAACTTCCAGTGTTTGGGGTCAGGATTCAATTCTAAATATAACATATTGTTTTGTATTGGAACATAGTAAAGATGATCGTAATCTTGTGAAGCAAAACATGTATGTTATATACCAATTAAATATCCATCTGTTTCAGTGCTTAATTGTCTGGGTATGTTTATTTGTATTTTAAGGTGGAGCTGACAAGAATGCAGTTGTGTTTAATAAGGATACGGAACAAGTGACAGCCATTTTGAAAGGTCATACCAAAAAGGTCAACAATGTCATCTACCATCCAACAGAGGTGAGAAACATACTGACATGCATTCTGTATTAATAGTACAAGGTGATTCTTACTGTAAGATATACTGTGTAGAAGAAATACAGAGTATTAACTTTTGACTAAAAGTAACAAATATTCACAAGAATCTTGATGAGAATAGAATCACTGATTCATGCAAAAAAATAGTTGTAATAAATATTTTTATAATAGCCATTTCATACTAGCAGTCTATAGTGATTGTTTGCCATATAGACTTAGGGTCATTATGTAGTTGAAACTCTTGCTTTCATTTAGCCATTGGTGCATGTATATACGCATCCTACATTAAGTTCCTTCTACATTGAAAGTAGTGTGCATTTGACATGCGCTGTCAGCAACACAAACAAAAAAATGCACTATTTACTGACCCTTATACATATAATTTCAAGATAATGATTGTGTAAAAAAGTGTGATAACCCAGTCATCTACATAATGTTCTTCAATACAAAAGGAATAAAACCTGTATGATTATTTATTTATTTACTTTTATTTATTTCTTACTTAATCTGGGATGACTAATCAATGTACTAGCACTGTGTTCCTTTGTTACTTTTCTAGTACTTTTGTAACAGGACCTTTGGCAGAATATACATTTGAACATTCAATCACAACCATGCCCAGATATCCAACATCATCATTCTTGAGTTGCAGAATAAAGGTATTGGTTTTAGCCTCTGGAGTGCATTTATCGTCTCATATAACACAGGCGATAGATGCATGACAGCAGCTAAAACAATACCTCTATTCTCATTCTTAAACACTTATAACAAATTTTATAAGTATTACAAATTTTAATCAAATTAAATCCTACATTTTACAAGGAGTAGTTCCTTAAAATCGATCAGTCCCGTTTTTGCTAGGCGCCTCCTATTGTTTCAAATAGCAAGTACGCGTATCGCGTTGATGCACACGCTCTGACCCATGTGATATCGTGTCATATCACACAGGTAAGAACCAATAAGATTGCAGGAACGTTCTCAAGTGTTTAAGAATTGTAATTATGGTCATTTGGATGAGGCTTTGGTTAGATCCTTAGGTTGTATTAGAGGGTTTTGAGCTTCATTTGAGAGGTCACAGGTCATGTCCATATTTCTATTCATCCCTTAATTAAGGGGGTACTACACCCCTGGCCATTTTTTTGCCTATTTTTGCATTTTTCTCAAAAATTATAGTGCATTGGGGACAAGTAAGATATGTATATTATAGGGGCAAGGACTACAACTGAAAAATGCAAAAATAGGCAAAAAAATGGCCAGGGGTGTAGTACCCCCTTAAAGACCACACTGCAAAAGGATGTAGGTTATCTAGTAGAAGCAACTTTCCATTCAAGTCGTGGAGGATGGTAATAAACCAATTTGAATGAAAATATTGCACTTTAGGAATCACAAGACCTGTTGAGCTGGTAATGCAATATGGGTACCACTTTAGGAAAATATGTACTCTTTACACTGGTGCTAAATTATGAGAGTCACCGACTGTATCACTTGTATGTAATGTCAAAATCTTTTTCCTCTTGATAGGATGTTGTGTTCACATCATCTCCGGACACGACCATTCGCATCTGGATCACACCCAGCTCATCATGTTCCCAAGTCATCCGTGCTCACGATGCACCAGTCACTGGTCTCAGTCTCCATGCTACTGGAGATTATCTGCTAAGTTGCTCCGAGGATCGCCACTGGGCATTTTCGGACATAGCTACCGGACGCGTACTCACTAAGGTATCGGATGATTCCATTGGACATGGTAAGTTTGTGATTTTTGACTGAATCATTGTGTGAATGTTATTAATCGTCTGTAATTTCTTTCTCATCAAAGAACTATTCAGAGACTTAAATCATCTGTGTAGATTATAAATCTAAAAATATAATGGAGAGAGCAGTTACTCTAGCCTCTGAAACTTGGAGGATCCAAAAGGGGCCAAGACATACAAATAGGACCACTTTCATAATATTAAATCAAAATGAGGGCACAGTGGCCTTGCGGTACAGGCTCTGGCCCATAATCGGAGGGTTGCAGGTTCGAATCTTGGCAGTGGTGGTATTGTGTTGTGCCCTTAGACAAGGTTCTTAACCTTTATTGTCTCTTAACTTACTACATTTATGGTCTATCTCCACCTATGTGTATAATTGGGTAGGCATAATTATAGAACTGGAAAGGTAAAACAGACTTGCAGTTCGGGAGGAGTGGTGAACCCTCGTAACAGGTTAATTTGGGGGGAAATCAGGCCCAAACAAAGAGATGGGCACTTGAACCTGTGAGCACTGCTCCAGCATAACTTTACCTTACCTAAATCAAAATGATTTGATCAATTCTTGTCATTTTCAAAATTTGAGTTAGGTTTGATCTTTTCCTAGAGAAGTCCTTTTCAGAGGGCTGTGCTTTCGGAACTCTAGCGTGTGCCATCTTCAGAGCCAGAAGATGGCACTCACTAGAGTTTCGAAAGCTGAGCCCTCTGAAAAGGACTTCTCTAGGGAAAGGAATTATCTAGGGAAAGATCAAACCTTACTCATGTTTACCGACCTAGAGTACCAAGTAATTTAAAATTATTTTCAAAATATGTTTGTAGATTTATTGATTATAATTGATACCGGTATCTAAATTAAGATACATATATATTTGGAATATCAGGATTGACCTGAATCCTAGTTTTGTGGCAAACTCTGTTTAAAAACATGCTGCTTTGAAAAATTATGATCACATTCCAACAATATTTGTGGATTAATTCGCTAAATTTCTTGTGGCATAAAGTGCCCTTCATTGTATCGTTTTACAATTTATTTTATGTGCATTCATTTTTTTTCTTCAATGAGCTGATTTCAGACAGTGAGATAATCCATCTATATCAGAAAACTCCTTCCATATTTTAAAATACCCCCTCTACTGTTAATGAGAGGTGATAAAAATGCACCTTTGTGTGAATCTGATGCATGACTAGGGCCCTCTACTTTATATTTGCAGGTATTAAAAGTCTGCAATGAGTTGAATTGGCAGCATATACTATTCCCTGCTCTGTATGCTAAGAGTAACTAGGCCTACTGCCCTCTATATTATAGGAAGGAATTCAGTATAAGTGTTTCAGCTAGCATTGTTAGAGCCTGTATTCAACAACTCTTCCTATACCTTTGTACAGGAGCCAACCGTTGTTAAACCGTGATGAACCCACACTTTTACTGTAGCGTATACGCGAACGCGTGCGAGACTACGCGTTACGTGAGAGCGCGTAAAATTCGTCATGCCTGGAACCTTTGTGCGTATGCCAGCTTACAAGTTTAATTCAGTATTTTTCAGGTAGCGGCTAAACATTGTCGTTTTATTCTGTAGTTTTATTGCTGATATCAAAAGAGAAATCATCGATGTTTTTGTAAGGCTGAGTGGCAATGATTAACTGACATTCCTCGTAAAATAATCGTGAATTATACGATACTTAGCTTCTTTTCGTTGTTGAAAGGATTCAATCATGTTTCACCGTTGTTCATCACCGTTTAACGTTAAACTCGCGTCCGGCGTAGTCTGTGTGGTTTATTACCGGGCAGCTAAAGCTGCCCTCGCTAAGTAAACCACGCAAATGACGCGCCGCATCGTTGTTAAACGGTGATGAACAACAGTGAAACATGATTGAATCCGTAAATGTACCACTGTACCAGAGGATGTTTAAAGACATTCCCACAACCCAATGGGGTTTCTGACCTTGTATGTCTGGCTTTTGTACACATGTGGTACAGTTGACCATGCCTTGCATTGGAATTGTGTGCAAATATCTGGTGTTTTCATCCTATTATTTAACATTCAAAACATCGAGACTTAGGAATAAAATTAATGCAGTGGGACAATATGAATGTTTCCTGTAAGAAAATCAAATATCAGTCCTAAGTCTCAACTATTAGCTCATTGGCTGCAGTTTTAAAATTACCATTTTGTGTGTGTGGCAATGGGGACTTTGCCTTTAAAATTAGGTTATATTGATCAAATTTCCCAATCATAGTGCATTGTAGGAATGCCTTTAAGCCTCCTCTGCCACTGTACCAACTCTAGTTGTTTCAAAGTGTGTGTCTGGAATGATTTGTTGATGAGGTGTCATGCTCCATTCCCTTGCCCTTGCAATTTCTAGAACAGTAAAGTGTCAGAACAATTTTGTTGCATGACTGCAGGTTCAAATGCCTTGAACCAATATTGAGTGGGGAGTGCCAAGGTGTCACTTCTTATGTTCACTCAGCCCATGTTGTATGCAGTGTGGTTCCTAACCATCTGAGGCACCACAAGCTGCTTGAATTGCTAGCATAATTGATTGTATTTACACTTGCTGCCAAAGAAGAACCACACTTGCTTACTTTTTGAGAGTTTTACATAGTGTAAACATGGAAGTGGGGTTCTGACTAGCTAATTGAGTCATAACAACAGACTGGTAATCTCTCCTTACATTCTATTGTACCGGGTCAGCACAGAGCAGCGGTCATGAAGGGAACACAAAGCATATGTCGCTCATTAACAGGGTGTTTGCATCGACTGAATCGAGAGTAGCATTTTTTGTTTAAAGCCAGTGTAGGATTACCTTACTGTAGGATTATTGTGCTTGAAATGTCAAAATCACAAACTCAAATCCCAGAACTTTTTTATGATTCCACTAAGATTTAATTGTACAAATTTAGATACAATTTAAGATTTAATTATACAAATTTAGATACAATTTAAGATTTAATTATACAAATTTAGATACAAATTAAGATTTAATTATGCCCAATTATACACATTTCGAAGTCCATGGGGCAATAATTAGTGCAGCCTTAATTAGTAAGAGTCTATTACCCATTCTAATTTGGGTTATTATTATCTAATGAATATAGGAAATTATTACCTAATGATTATAGGTGAATTTCCCTTTTTATGAAAAACAAAAACACATGTGGAAAACAGTGGAGTCATACTTCTCATCTCAGCATTTCCTATCTATATCAGTTGCTGAAATTGTTTTTATTATTTGAATGGACTTGTTGTTGTTTTCCTTTGCAACCCCAATACAAATGGGTTCAACATTCTCATCTATCAGGACACAGTTCCTTAACCTCAATATACATGTACATTCATAGAATGACCTGTGAATATCTTGGGTACAAAAACATATACTCTTGTGGATTCTGAGCAATTATAGTTAAATGGGAGTTATTGAACTATTCCATTGGAAATAACACTATTTTGGCTCCATAGCTGTAAATTGCCTACAGCAAGTATGTAAACTCTCAGAGTGTGATGGATTTGAAAGGATGCATTACAGTTCTGTTGCCGGCACATTCTCAGCCTGGTACAAAGAGGTCCATGTTAAAAATAGACCACAATACAGATGGGCCAACCTGTAAATAAATAAATGTGTGTATACTTTCAGGTATACTGTTGTATATCTCTGCTTGAAGCGTGAAAATCATGTAGAAGTTAAGCTGTTCAATCTTCAGAATCCATTATCTTTATTCCACTTGCTGCTTGTGGATTTTCTCAATTGGGGGATAAGCACATTCGGAGTAACTGCCACTGGCTAACATGTACCACTCTTGGAGTGTGTCTTTATACTACAATAAGCACGTCATTTATATATCTGACTTACATTTTGGAGTGGTTGCCAATTTGAGGCATGACATCTTTATAAACGTAGTACTTAACTGGTCTGTTATGTATTTGCTTGTGACGTGATAAATCAGTCATTTGGGGGCAAGCTGATTTGAAAACAGGTGTTAATTTTCTTTTTGTTTGGTTTTGTGTGCTATTAGTATATTTCAACATGATGAAATGTTGCAGTAAACCAAGAAAATATTTTTAAAAAACATGCAAAAAATGTTTATAATTAGTACGTTTTTAGCACGGTTCGCCGTCACACAAGTTTAGAACTGTCAAGCTTTCGCCAGGAGTATCTCTGACTTCTTCAGGACAAAGTACCTAAGAATGAGACATGTAGGTCCCCCTTGTCTACTGATGGCTCTGAAAAGAGCCAGTCACTGAAGACTTCCCTTGTCAACAGAGAACAAGAAACAGACCTTGTCTATCTGCTAATGTAAAAGGTTTGGTGGCTCTGAAAAGAGCTGTTCACTGAAGACTACCCCTTGTCAACAGAGAACAAGCAGACCTCGCCTATCTGCTTTTGTAAAATTGTGGGCTCTGAAAAGAATCCTTCACTCACTGAAGACTGCCCCTCGTCAACAGAAAACAAGCAGACTTTGCCTATCTGCTGATGCAACTGCTGATAGTTTGCAACAAAGTAGGTTGCCCGTACCTCTTTGTGTGATTATTAAATAATGGACTAGGTTACCCCTTGCCTATAAGGTCTGGTGATCATAGACTGACGTCAGATGATCATTTGACGTCAGTATGCAAATGCCATATGCAATCCCTGATGTTTTCATTCACAAGTATTCATTGTAGATGTGGCCTTGTTTTTATTAATTCAAATCAATATTTGTCAGATCTTGCCAAACAAATGTGGTTTGCAATCAAAATATTTCTTATCCTGCTTGAGATGCAGATTTGAAATATGGATTTATTGCAGAGAGTGTTTGTTAAGCTCACTTAGTCAAAAGGTAAAAATAAACAAGATAAAGAAAGCACTACTTCTAGATTTATTATGTTTAGGTAAGCTGCTGCTGGCAGGGCTTTTCATCATACCACGAGGATAAAAAATGTAAGAAATTTGCATTTTTAAGATTGTTACATCTTTTTTTAAAAATTATTTGATGAAAAACAATTACCCGATGTTAGGGAATGTATGAATGGGGTTCATTAATAGAATTGGGGCATGATCGTTGTTTATGCCCTTGGCTCTGCCTTGGGCATAAATAATGAACCCCTAATTAATAGATAGATCTGAATCATATTTTCCTAAAATGGTCAATTCACATGAATCTCTTGTCAGGACACTGACCATAAGGTTGAAGGCAATTTGAAATCAATGAATTGTGCAGTATTGTTTTCAGGAAGGATTCAGTTACTCACTGTTAAGGGTCCTTTGAGGGCTCTTCAGAAGTAATTTGTATTGGCATTCTAGTAACATGTTGACATTGTGCAGAAATGAAACCTGAAATGAGTGAGTGAGGTAGAGAGAGAGAGAGGAGAGGGGGGGGGGGGCAAAAACGAGAAAAGGGGGAGAGAAAGGAGAGAGAGCAGAGAAATAGAAGAAAGAAAGACAGCAAGACAGAGCCACAAGTGAAATGAAGAGATGGAGCAATATAGAGACAAAACAGATGGACAGAGACAGATATGATCAAGAAAATGAGAGTCGGGTACAGAAAAAAGTAGGGAGCCAGTGAGATAAAATACCATATTGATAATACTCTGGTTTCAATATCACGTATGGCAGATAAGATGACACAAGTGACAACATGTTCAGGTTTCATAGCCTCAAGTAGAAACATGAGAGTGTACTTGAGGAGCACTATTTGACTGTTTGCAGAACACCAAGTACCAGATCTAAACAGTTCTCAGCTCTTGTAGCTGGGCATAATATGCTTTCCATATGCAGCACATTGAGGGCATAGTATGTATTTGTATCAAAGTAGCTGTGTAATTTGATTTTAGATTGGAAATTTTGTTGTTTTTTAGGCCTATATTATAGAAGTTCAGTGACACAAATTCTCTTTCTTAATCTTAAGGGGTACTACACCTGTAGTAAATTGTGACTATTTTGCATTTTTCTCAAAAATAATAACACACTGGTAACAAAAGTTATGTATATTATTGGGGCAAGGAATCCAATTACTACACTGAATTTTCAGTGACTCAAGACAATCGGTTCAGTATAATATGATCAGAAATGAGGTACATCCTAGCGGTACCTCTTTTTTATCATAAATAACGAACCGCTTGTCTTGAGTCACTGAAATTCCAGTGTAGTAATTGGACTCCTTGCCCCTATAATATACATAATTTTTGTTACCACTGTGTTATTAGTTTTTGAGAAAAAATGCAAAAATAGATACAAATTTATCGAGGGGTGTAGTACCCCCTTAAGAGCACTAAGAAAGGATTTTCATAAAGAATTTATGCCCTTTTATGATGTACTTATGTTGTTCTATTAATGTGTGATAGATTAAAAGGTAAGTAGCTAAGAAGGAAGTTAGGTGGGAAGAGATTTGAAGTCAAACAAGAGACAGGCAGACAAGAGACAAGAAACAAAGATGGACAGATAGACAGACAGGCACAAAAGACCAAAATTAAAAGGGACAACACTGGTCTTTTGCAGATCTTCCAGCTAAGATTTTCACAAGGTTATCATTTAATTGTTAACATAGTCCTTTTATGCAAATCCAATAATAATAAAGATATTAAACTCAAATTTAAAATTATGTTTCACTACTACACTAGTGGTTTCATCAGACTGGCAACTCATCACATCTGACTGTTTCCTTTTATAGGCTACAGGAACCATCATAGAGGGCGTGAGGAGTTAGTCAAAGATGTTGTTGAGTGAGTAGGCCCCCTCGTCCTTGTTTAGAGTGTCTTTTCCATTTTGGCATATCCAGATGGCTTCTTATCCAGATGGCTTCTTTCAGCCACCTAGTGGTCTTGTCAGTATCTCTGTCAATGACTTTTGAGTCCTCCCAATTGATAGTATGATTTGTAGAGGCAACATGATCAGTGATAGCTGACTTGTGAATGTCTGTGATATAGATAATTTGTGGCTGGCAAGTGTGTGGGGTTTAGTTTCAAATATGTCCACCTCTTTTTGGTGTTTTTTGAGACAAACGCTGAATGGACGGCCAGTTTCTCCAATGTAAGATCTAGCACAGTCCCCACAGGGGATTTCATAGATCGCCTCTGCTTTTTGTTGAGGGAGCAGTTTGTCCTTAGGATGAACAAGCATGCTGCGGATTGTGGTTTCATAGCATTTGAAAAACCATGTTTTTTGAAAACACTTTTCACCTTTATCTTTTTGCTTTGAGGTAGACTTTGGAGTGGATCTTTTTGTTTTAATTTTTTTTGAACAACCAGTCTGGGTAACCGCTGCAAGATAATGCTTCACATATCTTGTTCTTCTCTTTCTGTTTATCCACTTCCTTGGTGACTAACACATCACTCCGGTCTAAAAGAGTTCTGACGACTCCTAACTTTTAATGTAGAGGATAATGGGAGGAAAACTGAAGGTACTGATCAGTGTGCGTTTTCTTTTTGTAAAAGCTGAGTTTCACTGACTCGTCTGGTTTTCTTTTGATCAGGGTATCTACAGGAAGGGAATAGAACTGTCTTGCTCTTGCTCATAGTAAATTTGCCTGCTTGCCTATAAAAGGAAAGAGTCAGATGTGATAAGTTGCCAGTCTAATGAAACCACTAGTGTAGTGGTGAAATGTCACTAAAAATGTGAGTTTAACATCTTCATTATTATTGGATTTGCATAATAATAACTTGTTGTTAACAGTTAAATCTAACAATCCAAATGAACTTGTTCAAAGATATGATCATTTAGTGCTTCACAGTAAAGTTACACATTACAAGTTGGCACTTATGACATTTAGTTTCATGCTGAATAGAAAATGTCACAGTTAAAAACAGATAGACTTGACTTAAACCAGAAAAAATGAACAAGTTTGAACAAGAAACTGCTGAATACCTTGGATTCTGCTTATGAGAAAAGCAAAGGAACATTTGCACAATCACTGTTGACAAAAGGACAAATTCAGTCTGTGGAGAGGTAGAATCATTGGCTTGTCACTTGACGAATTTGGTGCGACTTGCTATGGAGCTTACTTGCTATACTGAATGCCGGGATATAATTTGACTTAGGTGTGGTCTTGTCATCAGACATTCAGTTATATGCTTGGTAGTGGAAAAATACAATGTCATGAAAGTAAAATTGAAAATATATCCAAATCCAGGGTGGGGACCTACAAAAAATTAATTCTAAATTAAAATTGGTTAATGCAAACCCATGTCTCCAAAAAATATTTGGATAGATTGGATGCCACACTGTAGAAAAAAAATGTTTAAACTAACTTAATTTTGCACATGAAACATGCCACTGTGATGAATGTGAAAGAATATCCCATCATGCTTAGAGTGACAGATAATCCTGTTACATCCAGTCAATTGTTTTGTTGGAAACGTTTTAAATCGGGCCTTGGTAATATTTAGCACAGTAATTCAAAACCAGAAACATGATCAGTGAGATGACTCTGTGGAGGTCAAAAATTGTGATTACTTTCTTTTTGTTTTTGTCATGTTGTCGTGATGATCATATTCTTGAGAGTCAAACTTTTCCCTTTGGATATTAGATGATGCAAGGTTGTACCACCATGCACCATCCAACAATGTCTCGCCTTAGTATTTGGGAAGATTGATAGATACCAAAAGTGAACAACAAAATGAAACAAGCTTTGGCAATTTGAGGGCATACTCGTTTTAAACATCTCAGAATGTCCCATTGGTAAACATTAGGTGGGTGAATTTAAACACAGATGTTTGATGGATGCTTCTCAGGAATTTATCTTTACTTTGTATATACAAAGAAACCACTGGGAATACTGTAATCAAAACTCATTGCTTGCTTTAAGAAAATGTCAGGGTTTACTTACACAGAATAGAAGTCACATAGTAAATTCTATGTGCTTCAGCATCAACATATAACAATGTATATTGTCAAACAAAATGACAAAATAGACGAGATGGTAATTGTATCTGACAAAAAGCAAGTAGGAACAAGTTAACACGTTGTAGTGAAGAACAAAACAGTTGAACAAAAGTAAGACTAGATGGAATGAAAGGGAGAATAAACAATAGGAATGTTTGTTTTACTAACCTCTACAGTGTGATAAACGATAAGTAGAGCCAATATTTTGAGTAGTATACTACGATAAAGTATTGGATATACCTATCATCTATCACTTCTGGGAAGATGTCATAAGACAATTCTCGAAATTTATATATTGATACTCATCCGTGATGTTATAAGGCCCTCCGATTATGAGCAGATCTAACTATAGATGGCATCCAGGAACCAATGATATTCAGCGCTTACAACCTAAACCACTGGCACTGACTAAGAATTTGTAGTTATAAACTTACTTTTTATTCCATTTTGCCATTTAGTGAGTACGGTGGGAAAGCTGTGAAGCAATATTAGTTTTTTTAGCTTTTGATTGGAATATATTCATCAGTTATTGGTATTGTTTGTTGTCAAGAGCAGGCAAATTGTAAAAGAGATCATTTGTTGTGGTTTTACTTTATGAAATAAAATGAAGATCAAATTGTATAGTGGAATGTTTATTTGGATATGAAAATGACTTGAGAATAGATGATGAGAAATTATAGACCAGATTTGTATTTGATTACAATTGGTTTTACAAAATTGTACTATCATGCCATGCGAAATTAAAAAAAATCTTGTCTGCTGGTTTGAACTCTTGTAGATGAGGAGACAAAAGACCCATATGGTATTAGAACAAAAGAGCCCAAGGGGAAATTGTGATAGAGATACTGACACAGATAATACTTTCCGCCACATGATTTCTTTATATCGTTTACAATTTCATAAAGTGTAATGCTCTAGGGACTTGGGTATTTTAAAATTCCGGGGTTTTTCTATTGCAGATATTCCCATGTGAATTGACATTAATGTTTTTTTTTTCTATTCAAAGAGCCTTGCAGATGGTTGTTAAATGTCTGGCTCATTCTTTGGAACACTATCAATTGCTCTCTCCAAACAATATCAGTTATAGTTGCAAACTTGAGTGTTAGTCTAGACTCAGACATTGTGGTTATAACTGCTATAAATAAAATATTGTATTTTGATGAATCTGGAGAATTTCCTGTACATATTGAATTAGATATGAGAGGTTTTCATGGGTTATGTTTGCATTATGTGTGTTCAGAAGTTTTTGTTAACATGATACAAATGTTAACGCTTTTTTACTGCATTCTGAAATTGGTTTGCGACTTTTTTCACCTGAGTTGATTTCAAATTAAGTTCTTGGATTTGTGCAAGTAAACAAAACAGTATTCAAATAATGGTATGGTATAGCAATGAACTCTTATAAAATGATGAAAATGCCAGGCATATTTTTAGTTATTAATCACATGTGGACAAAACTTCAAATTCATTTCATTTCTTGTGGACATGCAAACTTAGGGTAGACGAGCTATTGTTGGTCAAAGCAACCTAAAAATCGATTTTTATTATCTAGATCAATATATTATTGAAAATTAACACCTTGATGTTTTGCAAAAGTTCATTCTACAAATCGTATACTTTGCAAACTTGCTTAATTTATTGTTGTTAATGAGTTATGTACGTTTTACAAAAGTGTTGTTGTTTCAGCCCTCTTTACAACGTAACTCAAGAACTGCAGCACCTATAAAAGTATATCTGTGATATTTTAATTCTTCTACACGCTTTCGCTATGAATTGAGCAATGCAGTTTTTTGCCAAAGCTCACTACCATTCGTAAGATGCTGTGAACTACCAAATCACAACAGTTTTAAATAATTAATAACCTTAAGGGGGTACTTCGTGCAACTGTGTTTTCCATTGCCACTTATGGATGCGAGTCTTGGGCTATGACCAAGAATGATAGGAAAAGAGTAGATGCTTTTGAGATGTGGTGTTACAGGAGGCTTCTACGAGTGACATGGAAAGACAGGAGAACAAATTCCTGGATCCTCGACAAGATTGGTACAAGTCTAACCATCAGAAGCGGCATAATGGAGAGAAAGCTGAAGTACTTTGGCCATATTGTCAGGAAACATGGAGGTGTAGAAAAACAGATTTTGCAAGGGGCTATGGAAGGCAAGCGAGGAAGAGGGCGTCCACCAACATCTTGGACTAATGACGTGAAGCTGGTTTCTAACCAAGGAATGCAAGGTGCAACGCGCACTTGGCATCAGATCGAGTGAGATGGCGTACTCTTGTGAAGACCACAGCAGCGCTACACAGCGCCACCTGACACAGAGAGAGAGAAGGGGGTACTTCACCCCTCGATAGATTTGTGTCTATTTTTGCATTTTTCTCAAAAACTAATAACACAGTGGTAACAAAAGTTATGTATATCATAGGGGCAAGGAATCCAATTACCACACTGGAATTTCAGTAACCCACGACAAACAGTTCGTTATTTATGATAAGAAATAAGGTACCGCTAGGATGTACCTCATTTCCTAGCATATATACTGAACCACTTGTCTTGAGTCACTGAAATGTCAGTGTAGTAATTAGATTACTTGCCCCAATAATATACATAACTTTTTTTACCAGTGTGTTATTATATTTTGAGAAAAATGCAAAAATAGTCACAAATTTACCACAGGGGTGTAGTACCGCCTTAACTTGCTGTTTGGAAATATCAAAATTAATAGTACATCAATTTTGTACATGGATGCGCCAAATATGCACATAATTTATAAGATTGACTTGAACATGTATATATATTATTATATAAGTAGATTTACAATATTGCCCCCAAGAAATACAAGCCTGGAGATAGGTAATATTATTGAAGAAGGTGAAAAGTTTGATAGATCTGTCTCCAGAGGACAGGTGCATAAACATAAGAAACACAAACTCATACCAAGATTTATGATAACTGATAAGTAATGGGATTGAAAACTGCTATCATGTTTTGCGTAAGGTTTCAAATGTGTATCAAGATGATCTTTTAAAATGAAATTGGTTTTGAAATTAAATTTTTTTCAAACCTGATTTTTTGACATATTTGTAATGTTTACGCATGCATGATCCAACTCACACCAAAATTAAATTGGCAAAATTTGTTGTGTTTGTTTGACAACGGCAATGTTGGGGATGTCATGTTGCAAAACTTTGACATTATAGAGCTTTATGTTAAAGATACCAAGATAGCCAGTGGATTTTTTTTTCTTTTCATTTTACATTATTTTGGCTTGAAATGGATAGAAACTATCCCTGACAGTTATTTCTGTTTTTAAATGAAGAAGTGAAGCTCAGTGCATCCCCTCTTTTTATTCATAATTAATGATATTTTTTGAAAATAATAACAAATAAAAATATGATGGAAATCATCTCTCTCTCTCTCTCTCTCTCTCTCTCTCGGCTTGGCTTCGCTAGTGAAGGCTGTTGTCCACATTTGCTGCTACATGATCGATGGTGATTGATGAGGCTGATGCGGGATAGGCAGGCTCGACTGCAGTAGTTGCAGATAAAAGTCTGATCAGTGGTGGGGGTCCTGTTGCTGCTCACTCCGTCTCTTTCTGTTGTTTTCCAGCTGGGTTCTTCTCGTAATTTCAAAGGCATAGACAACTTGCTGGATGGTAAACATTACAGTCAGCAGCCAGGGTAGACCAGTGTCTGGGGGTCTATGTTGCAGGTTTTCAGAGATGACAGAGGTGCCCCCAACATTTCGCGGCCCAGACGACAGCTCGCCGTACAGAATGATCTTTGGCAGGCGGTGGTCTCCCATTCTGTACACATCCTGCCCATTGTAGTTGGTCTCAGTGCTAGGGATGTCTGCTTGCTTGAGGACCTCGACGGTGGTAATGAAGTTGCTCCAGTGGATGCCAAGGATACGATGGAGGCAGCTCTGATGAAAGCGTTCAATGATTCGTAGCTATGCTTGCGGTATGCTACCCATGACTGTGAGCCGTACAGGAGGGTGGTAAGAACCACAGCTTTGTACATACTGATTTTGGTGGCTTTCTCCTGTGCTTGTTGTTCCACACTCGTTTATACAGTCTGTAAAGGCGCTATTTGCCTTGGCCAATCTGTTGTCAATCTCTTTATCCAGCTTGGCATCTGAGGAAATAATAGATCCCTGTTAGGTGATCTGGTGTACTGATTTCAGTTCTGTCTTGTCGATGAAGACGTGTGGAGGTTGTTGGTACACATCATGAGGTGCTGGCTGGTGAAGCACTACAGTCTTTCCTTTACAGAGTTTTGTGGCCTCTGCAAAACACAATGTGACGTGCTGCATGGCACTCTCTGTGTGGGCAACAAGAGGGGGTGGGTGTGATGTGTGTGTGAGGTGAGGAAAGTCAATCTCTTTGCATTTCTTGTTTGTTATAGTATTCATTTTGGTAATTGTAGGGCCTTTATTTATTGGTGGGTGATGGGGTGTGAGTGTGTGGTGGGGGTGTGTGTGTACAGGTGAGTGATGGTTGTATGATCGAGCAAGGAAGGTTATTATATTAGCATTTGAAGTGTCCTTGTTTAAAAATATTGTCAAATTATATTTATTTGTCATTTATTGTTTAATTTAGATGCATTTTTACCGGTAGAATGTATGTAATTCAATCTTTGGCTGCAAAATGCATTTCTCTATAAACCTTGAATGAATGGATGAATTGAATGAAGTTATTTCAACAAGGTTGGTTAAACTTAAAAAAAGATTAAATAGCCAACTGCTTTAATATTTAAAGTAAGTATAGATACATTCTAAGTTCGATGGTATATATTTTTATATTTTACCAATTAACCTGAAAACGTCAAGAAAAGTGAAGAAAGATGAATACATTCAGGCCATACAATCACTTTTAAAGTGTTGTTGATTAAGTATACAATTTCTTTCTTTTGTGAAGAAGGAAAGTGAAGAAGATATCAAATTGTAATGAGCTGGACAGTAATAGGCACTTGAATGTGTGGGAGTTTGGATGATTGTGAGTGAATGATGCAAACATCAACTACCAAGGAAGCTCCTAAGGGAAGTCCAAAACTTATGCGCATGCATAGTATCAAAGTTAAGTTTACCGTGCACAGCGCTTTGTAGAATGCTGTTCAGAGAGTACTCAATTGATGTAAAGTATAGCGAGATGCATGTTAGATGATGATTAAGTTTGAGTGATTTTGTACTGCCCTCAGGAAGCTCCTTGGTAGGCTGCACACAGACAACTTAACCTTGATGTTATGTGTTGGAGATGTGGGTGTGTGTGGGGGGGGGGGGTACATTAAATACAGTGAATACGATACTGCAAACTGATGTTCAGAAAAGAAATTTTTGTACACTAACATAATACTATAAATAACAATATTGATAAATAAATATAACACAAGGTAGCACACACATGGAATATATTGTTGTTTATCTGCTATATTCTAAAGTTACACAAGAAAGTTGATGGGATTTACATACATAATCAATTAATCATGAATACATACAGATTTATACGAACATCTAGTATATATGAATTATAACTTCAAATGCATCCACTTGAATGATTTATTCCCAGAGTTGTAGATATGAGATGATGATTCTATCATGACGCATTTTGTCTGTCGGTGTCTTTATCATCAGCTATCTTCAGACAGATAATCCCAATGTTTACTTTAAATACAAATCTAACAAAATAATGATGAAAAGATTGTAAAGGTGAAAAAAAAACCTCATCGCACATCCGATTCAGACATGGTGCTCATGATTTATCAAGGATGACAGGTTTAATATCCTTCATCGTATCTTTTCATCCTGTTTTTTACTATTAATATTGATTATAACAAGTCTTGTTCATATTTTCAACAAAACATCCTACAATTCCACTTTAAAAGGTTATAGAGTGGTTAGATTTTCCCCATAACAATAGAGTTTTACAAGTCGCATCTGCCTGTGTTTATATTATACTTGAATAAATTCAGAAACTTTTTCGATGAACTATTAAACATATATTTCACTGATTGAGGTGAGTAATTTGTTGGGTTTTTTTCAACATAATTTTTTTAATTCTCACTTGAAGTGCTCTCTTTGAATATTATTGAGGTGTATTTTTAAAATATGCGATTCAAATAAACAATACCTGCCCATTTTATATTAGAGCCCTCAAGGCAAGTTTTTTTACCCGAGCGGATACTTTTCCGTGATATAAAACCCGACCTGACCTGGATTTTTGCACAAATATTTACCCGCCCTAACCGAATACCTGTTCGGTCCCACTGAGCTCTATGTTATGTTGCTCTTTGTCTGCCTCTAGCTGCAATGTAAGTGCTTTACAAGCACGGGTTTTCACTTTAACTATTGTGGATGGTTAAAACAGTGTTTTACATGTTATGATTGAAATTAGGAAAAGTATAATCTACCCGTGAGGTGTACTGTAGTTATATAGCAAAGGCTGAGTAACATGTAAGCGATGTTTTCCATTGTGTCTTTGATTCTGGCAGGTGGATTTTGACAGAAATGAGAGAATTATTCAGATTTACAGGAAGAAATACAATGAAAGAAAAAAGGAGATCAACATATTTTTTTATTCTCCTACTTTTACTTTAATATTGAGTGTAAAGTTGTTAATTTTAAATGAAAAAATTATTAGGTAGATGGTGATGGCATAAAATAAATATGAATGAATGTGAACGTAATCTAGTTTGTTAATTTAATATGTGATACAGTTATAGTATGTGGGGCAAATCAATACTGAAATAGGGATTCAAATAAAACCTCATTAATTAACAAATAGATTATAAGGATTAAAACTTTTGTAAAAGTTAACACTCACAAAAGAAAAGAATGAATGAAAACAATTCTGAAAAAATGGGTCATATCTTTACAAATTAGAACAAGGCTCCCTTGGGGATGCTGTGAGTGAAACATTAAAATTATTTATTTAATAAGAAGAGCAACATGTGATATGTTCAAGTTTCATATATAAGTGTTGAAACAAACAACCTAAATAGTCTTTTCTTTCTTGCGTATCTTTCAAAATGGCATCTTATCTTACAAAAATAGTCTGAAATTGATGTTCGTACCTGGATCATTTTTCAAGCTGCCTTACATGTGTCAAAAATCAGTGCATAATGTACTAGTCTTAATGAAGTTGTGTTGGCTTGTCAGCAATACATCCCCCGGAATACATCCTACATATTGCTGAGCTATAAAGTTTTTTTTTTCTTTGATCTATACTACAAATTAGGTTGTCATTTGATGAGATATTAACACCTACTATGGCTATAGTACAAATGTATAGTTTGTGTGTAAAGTATGATTTCCAATGTGGTCTATTCTTGTCAAAAAGCTCACCCCACAGATAAAAAAAGTAAAAAAAAAACAATCTCTAAAAAGAAACGGCATTCTGCATCAGGTTTTATATAAAAGAAAACATCAAAAATATTATTTTCAATAAATAGAAGTTGATAGGGGGCCTATTCCGAAACAATAAGCCCAATCGGCATTGGAAGTTAGCAATGCATTGTAGGACAGTTTTTGCAGTTTTAGGACACTTTGTCCTTTGACCTTTCAGAAAATTCAGAAATATTGGGTTTTTGTACGTACAAAATATAATCTAAAAATGTTTTACAATATTTAAAACAAATATAAAAACTATTAGTGTTTTATAAATTAATTATTTGGTATTTTTAATGATCAAAATTGTGACAATAATAAGAAAATTAATAATAATTACGTAAATTTTCCCGAAATGTCAGAGGTCAAAGTGTCCTAAAACTGCTCGCAAAAACCGGAAGTTAGAATGGCGATTGGGCTTATTGCACTAAAAAGAAAAAAAATATGGTTTAAAAGATGGCATTTAAAAAAAATTGCACCACACACAACTCATCTTGCTAGATCGTGAAACGTTATATATTCACATTGTCTGAATATGAAATATGTAACCGTTTCAATTGCATACTCGGAAATATTTTATTTCTTTGAGTGCTTACTGCTTTGACCATGACTTGCCGCAAATACATACCCTGTGGCATGTTTTGTTAGTTACGATATTGACTCATTCATTTGATGGAACAAAGTGTTACTATAATTGAAGAGTGGATGGACAAGTTTGATTATTCCAGTTCATAAACCTGGCAGAAAAGCGTAATAGATGACTTGGAATGGCTTATCTTGTTTACGCGTCAGATACATTTGAAAAAGTCGCTTATCATCTTTAGTATTGAGAGTGCCCTAGATAAATGATTAAGTAAGAAGAAGTTTAAAAACCCCTAAATAAATCAAATGGTTGATATGCACTGCATGATACCTGCTGTAACTTCTTTGTGATAATATACTACAAAGTTGTTGGCATCTGTCCTCGCTCTAATTTCCAGGAAAACATTGTTTGTGAACATGTAAGGATTAAGCATCAAACTACTTCTCTTTTTAATGATGACACTTATCTCACAATAACAAACCATTAGGTGTGAAGTGTGTTAATGTACGTCAGTGCCCTTTGCATGAGCAAAATGCGTTGCTTGTATTCCCGCAAGGTACTGAAACATACAGAGTAACAGAAAGATAGCTGATAAAAATAAATAGAAAACAAACACATACACACAACGAAGCAAAACTTTTTGAGAAGGGAAACACAAGTCACAAGGTATTGCACTTGCACCCAAACTATGGGATTTAGTTGTACCATCTGGTTCATTTAGTGGTATTACAGGGGTATCAAAATGATTGGTACCAGCCAGTTTGCAGTGATAAGACTACTAGAATAGATTCTTAGTTTAGTACTTTGATTGAAGAGTTCTTTTGAAGAGTTGTTGAACAGGTTTTGTACTTGATTGAAGACAGTTGTTGCAGAAATTATTTACTGATTAAGGACAGTTTTGTTAAAGAAGTTGTATACTTGATTGAAGATTTGAGTTGAAGTTTTGTACTTCATTGCTCAGTTGTTGAAGAAGTGTTGTACTTGATTGAAGACAGTTGTTGAAGAAGTTTTGTGCTTGAAGTCGTTGAAGAAGTTTTGTACTTGATTAATTGAAGAGTTGTTTTGAAGAGTTGTTAAAGATTTGTACTGATTGAAGACAGTTGTTGAAGTTTTGTACTTGATTGAAGAGTTGTTGAAGTTTTGTACTTGATTGAAGACAGTTATTGAAGTTTTGTACTTGATTGGAGAGTTGTTTTGAAGAGTTGTTGTACTGATTGAAGACAGCTGTTGAAGAAGTTTTATACTTGATTGTAAAAGTTTTCTACTTGATTGAAGATAGTTGTTGAAAACATTTTGTGCTGATTGAAGACAGTTGTTGAAGTTTTATACTTGATTGAAGAGTTGTTGAAGAAGTTTTGAACTTGATTGAAGTTGTTGTTGAAGGAGTTTTGTAAGCACCATGGAACCAGTTACCTACTTCTGTTTAAGTGCTTATATTGTGTTCATTGATTAACTTTTCAGACCAGATTGAAATCCAGAATTGAAACAAGTTGCTGTGTTTCACAATTGGTTGGCCGGAATGTCAACTTACTGAGATTTTTGTCGCAATTGTTAGTTACTTGATCATTTAGGTTGTATTTTATAAGTGTTTTTAGGTAGATGTAGTTTTTATTTCGGATTCTCAAATTTTCAACTAGAGACATTGTCCAAGAAACAACTGATACATCTTACCTGATGGCCCCATGTGTTTACAACTCAAGTTTCCAACCTGAGCAAGTTACAAGTACGAATTCAAGCCATTCTGTTTCTGCTGCAACTGTTGCCCATCAAGACTGCATTACTCAGTAACCATGGTAACACTCTCCAACTGTTCTTCAAGTGGTAATGCACAGTATGTGTGTAGAATATAAAGAACCACTTATGCAATATTAAGAGGCTGAGATCTGACCATGCTTACTGCCATTTGAGATACAGTCAAACAAAATTAGAAAAGCTTAAAAGTAGTTGTGATCTACAACAAAAACAAACATATCGATCCTCATATTTTGTACTGTCTTAAGGAGTACTTTATAACAATCTTGTCATCTCAGTAACAGCAGATTCAGTGGTATGGTTAGGGTTAGAATTTTGTCTCTTTGTAAGATTTTGTTCACATATTTCTTCTGAATTCTAATGCCCGTATTATATTAATGTCAAGGAGCGTAGCTGTTTGGTGACATTCTATCAGTTTAATATTGGAAAAGTGATTGCCAGTATATCTATCAGAAGTCAATAGCATGTCCTATCGTCAAATCACAACCAACCAATTGACTTCAAGACAACCCTGACACAACATCGATAGCCACAGGTGAACACTGGTAGCAACTTAGCCTATACCTATTTGATCACTAGCGATTTTATTATATAATCGCACACTGCATTTTCTGATATGATTCTGGCATAACCCTGCTGATCTCCTGCATCTGCTAGTGTTCCCAATATGTTTAAAATTGAGTCTGGTCTAGATCGCTCTCACATTGTTTGATCTGTCACAAATATTACACCAATCCAAGTTACAGCCTTCCCTGCAGTAACTTACGGATTTTGGCTGTGCACCAATACATAAAAGTTCTATGAATATAGAGTTGGTGTAATCACAGGGTGACCAAACATTGGTTTGCTTCAAGTTCGGTAGTGACGTTAATGCTCTTAAATGTGGTTACCCTGCAAGTGTGCCAACAAGCCGCTTTTGTATGTGTGCGTGTACACTCTGCGCAATTAATTTTAGTACGCAATTTGATAAATTGCGACCAGTGAAATATGCACATACGTCACTACCCAGCTGAGGTGAACCAGAGAATAGCATGTGTCATGTGATCAAGGAGACGGTTACTATATGTGACACGATCTGGTCCATGGGGACCAAAGGCGGGAAATTCGAAACCGAGATAAAGGTAAAATATGGAGTAAAATACAATAGAATACATAAGAAAATAGGCATCAAAAAACTTCATAACTTTAGAACCAAGTATGCTAGACCTTTGGTGTTTTCAGCAAATGATAGCCTAAGCTTATTGTATGTATAATGTAATAATTACAGTAACTCAATTTTCAAAAATGCCGCCTTTGGCCCCTATGGACCAGATCGTGTCACATTGATGAAAACTCAGAATTGGACTTCACGTTTGGCGAGATATGAATATTTTCATGAGTGTTTGAAAAGAAGTTCAACGCTTTCAGCTGAAATTAATTTTAGCGAGAAGCATTTCATGTTGCCTGATCGCATCACAAAACAAAATGAGATGGATGTCGACCAGATCCAATTTTGTCTTGAATATATGATGCCAGCTGCCATCTGATCTAACCAGGTGAAATGAGACAGTTTTGAAAATTGAGATATCATCCTCGGGCTGATAATGACACTCGCTGTGTGGGCATTGCATCCTGAGAAGACTGAGCATGTTCTATTTCACCAAGTTTACTCATTGTTGAAATCTTTACATCCCTAGTATCTGTGGTTGCAATGTTATGCTTTTTCTTGTTCTTTGCTCCCCACTTTGTATCTGTATTTCAGTGTTACCACCACCTTTAGCCTGGTTGTATCGGATTGCATCACATATATTATTGATATAGTCATCCATATTGAATTACTTGCTTCTGAGATACAAACCTTTTGAACTTGCTGAAACTGTAGAAATTAACAAAACTAATTGTAAACATGTTTCTTGTCATATTTTAAAATCAATTCTCACCTAAATGGGTTATTATATGCTAAGTCAAGTACCCAATTGAATTTTTGGGTGGGAATCCGGGTACCCGTATCCTCAAAGATTAAAGCTTTTTCAACTGTGGTCAAGAAAATGAAGAAATTACTTATTGTGTACATGTATCTGCGCTGCATTTCTGCAAAACAGTTTTATTAGTTGAATATCTGTGTTGATCAGGGACTATGAGGCAGAAACAACACAAAACCAGTGCATACTTCTAATTCAAAAACGTTTTAATTCTGGAGAATGGTTATAGAGGAAAATGATCTGGACATTGAGTTGCATTAAATGTGACATTTATGCTATACATATCTTTTTGTGTATCCTGAATTGCAACATAGGTTTACATCTAAAATATCCAGTTTGACATTAAAAAAACCCAGTATTAGTGGGTTTGTTGAAATGACTTTTTCTGAACTTGGCTATATTTGTACACCTTCAGAAGCTTTAAACTATGGATAAATTGATATTTTACTGAGATAATTTCCTGCCTAGTAATGGATATATCTGATCATTTCCTGTCCAGTTGTAATTGTAGATAAATTGAGCATCAAAACAAATCATAGGTCTTGTTGAGGTTAGTATAATGATACAACGATCTTGGCAAAACAGCACTCTACAAAGTAATTATCTTTCAATAGGATATGATGGTGCACCCAAAACGCCAATTGCCAAAGACCGAGGGATGGACTAGATAGGAATGAGTGGAAATTGATACAATCATTTTTATGCCTCCGCAGGAGGTATTATGTTTCCTGATCGTCCTTATATGTGACCCGCTCTGACAAAACCTGCCATAAGTCGCACTCAGCCATTTTGAGATATGGCGAGTCAAAGTTGGGAAAGGGGTGAAAAACCTTGCAGATTTTGTTTTTCAGTTTTTATTATTTTTTGATTCCTTAATATGTTTACTTTAACCTACCATTGAAAACAAAATATTCTTTTACGTCTAAAGAACCCAAATCTAGCATTTTCTGAGCCAAATCAAGTCCTTACATTTCACAACTTTTAAGCCATTTTTCTTGTATTTGCCTTTTCTTTTTGTGTCGCTTCTCGATCCCTTCCCGTTGAAAGACCGTAGAATGAGGACCACATGTCCCAGAAACATAATTTTGGTAAAGCTGATGACATTAAAAACTAAATTTTCAAAATTAGTGACTTATGTCTGGTTTCGTGGGAGTGGGTCACATATTATTCCATCTGATCCTTTAGAGGTTGCGAGTGCAATTTTTGCGGAACTGATAAGGCATATAATGATGTGATTTAATGGAGGGGTAGCAATTAGTGGTCTTCTTATTCCAGAAGGTTTTCATAGCAAAATAGGCTAATTTCATAGCTCATTTGCATAAATCATAAGTATGATTTTTCATTCAGTCCGTTCGAGCTCTCTAGGAGCTGGTACAGTGATGTGACTTGGTGGAGGGGATTATAACTGGGAATGGGACTACTAAAAATGCAAACTCCAATCACAAAAATTGTGGAACACTTTGACATGGGTACTTCAAATATTGTAACCTGTTGATTTGTTCATTTCCTCCAGGTACACCCAACATTGATTGATGAGGTAAGGGGAGGGTTTTAAGAAAGATTTCACAAGAGAGCACAACGATTTGAAAACAGCAGGCCCGTACTTTGCAAAAGTATACAAAAAGTCCCAAAATTTAAGAATTTTCGAGCGTAGCGAGCAAAAAAATCAGGGTTTTTACAGTTTTTTGGTCAAAAAAGGTCCAAATTTTTGGGGAAAAGTCCACTTTTCACAAAATCGCCCCCCCTTTGTAAAAAAGTCCACTTTTTCAAAATCAGCACCCCCCCAAAAAAAATCCTGCGTACGGGCCTGGAAAACAGTCCTACTTTTTCAGAAGTGTTCCAACTACTTGTAGGCCAGTATGGTAGTTAGTTCTGTCAGGGATCAGAAGGACAGATATCCTTCTTAATCCCACTACTATATATTGGTCTGGGAAGGTGTTGTACTGTTTTGTTTTGTTGTAAAGAGTGAATTGTGAATAAAAAAGTCAGGATTCACACATTTATTGAGAGAACGAATAACAAGCATTAAGTAGTACAGTTTGGCAATTTATTCAAAACTATTTCCATAATTACATCGTTATAGTACATTGATGAGGCTATAGTAACATACATTATATTAAGTCTCTTACAGCAAATGTGACATGATTCGGCATTGTGAGTCATTTATCTCTCCCATCAATTATGAGATGCGGCATGCAGACAAAGTATTGATTTTCTTTTGCATTTTATGGAAATCTTTGTATCTAAGGAACTAAGTGTAATTTTGGTGAGGCTTTCAGTATATTTTTGCATGACAAAAAACATGTAGCTTGAACGTATCACAAATATGATTGAGATTTGTGCAGTAGACTTCAATGGTTATTTGTGAGTTATACTTTAAATCATTCAACAATCATGAAATATAGGCATTTATCTTGAAGATCTTCAATGTGACAATACTATGAATACTAAAGTGGGAATAACAGTGAATTACTTTGAGTATATCAAAGCAGATATAAATCTATAGATGAGTGTGATTTTGTCTTAGTTTTGTCACATATTGATTTCATTGCCATTCATACATGTTGCATGGACAGCGAAGGACATAGTTGTAAATACATTCATCTGCTGTACAATGTCTAGAATTTTTTGAAGAAAAAAGCTTAAACTTTGATAAAAAGAAATAAATTACATTTTTGCCTATATGGACAGCTCGTTGATCTGTTTACTGGTTTGCTCATACTTGCTAGCTAACTCACAGACATTCACTAACTCACTCTGGAGCTCTGTTTGATCATTCACTCACTGAACTCACTAAAACTAAATTCTCACTGACTCATTCAAAGTTTCATTTGATTCAGTCACATCTCAACTCACACATTACCTTTTGAACTCATAAAAGTTACTCATTTGCTCACTGCATAAGACACGCATTTGTGAATACATTCAATCAAGCACGCAGTCACCCCTTTCCACTCTTGCTCAGAAAATGCATGTATAATTGTTTAAACTTATGATCTCAACACAACGTAAGGATGTATATCTCCATTCATTCACTTGCTCCATCTGAAATAACACAGTAAACCTCTCAACCACAGAATTAGAGAATGAGAACTGGGACTCCCTATACTGCCACATGCAATCACGCCATCAGCTATGGGGAGAAAAGTGGGGGTATTCGGGTCCATGCCGACGGTGCGCGGAGATGAACGAAAACAACTCTGCGTCTCATCTGAGGGTTCTGTGCAGGTCGCATCAAGAGCGTCTCTCAAATGCGCCCATCATCCATGTTGCGCTTACATGACAACGAATGCCTCAAGCGCATTCCGAGGGAAACCGAATACCCCCAATTTTTGCTCCGTGCCTGTATCAAGATGCCGGTCGAGTCCTGGTTCTCTTTCTCTAATTCTGTGCATGTCACCCATCTGCTGGTTTTTCCTACCACAAATTCACACATGCACATGTTCACCCTACACATCACCCCCACACCCCTCTGCATACAAACATGTACACCCCCTGTGTGTGTTTGCCGCCAACCGAGGACAGTGTTTATTGATATCTAATCGCGGACGTGTGTATCATGTTTTCATCGCCTAACCATGGACTAAAATGACGGATTTTTTGTGTGTATAATACAAAACAGAATTTTATTCATCAACTGCTGACCTTAGTTTTTACACGTATGGTCTGTGGTTTCGACCAAATATCACTATAATGCATTCAGCATGCATTTGAGGTCTTTTGCAGCATTTTAAGACTGAGGACTGTCCTCGGTTGGAAGTAAGTCCGCAGTTAAGGGTGAAAAATCTTGTGTGTGTCCTCGTTTGCCAGCAAACATGTACGCACCCCTGCACAGTACACACCCCACACATACAAACACTTTCCTAAACTAATCGTCCTACATGTACTACACATACATCATTCACATACATCATTCACATACACACCCCTGCTCACCCCTTTACACATATGGTACCCATATCCATTTCCATTGTTATACAATTACACACCCCTGCATACACACCCCCACATTCTTCCTCACTACCCACCCTACAGGTGTTCACTGCCAAACAGATTCTGTACTGGACTGTTGAACACAGGCACATTTTGTTTATGACTTTTTACATACAGTTAAAATTAAAAAATTTTGATAACAATTAACCTATCTCCAATCAGATTGTATCACCAATAGGGGACACACTTTCAAATGCATTTTTAGGTTATTTGCAGCCTCTTGCACATACACCGGTAATAGGGGAACTGAGGACAGTCCCCATTTTGATGAATGTCCTCGGTTGGATTATAAAGTTTCATAAAAACATCTGTGTTTGAGGATTGTTATATACTCGCAATCACATACAACCCACATACACCCCCACACATACTAATCACCCCTGTAAGCACTGTGTGTCAATCAGGGACAATTATTGGCCAACCAGGGACAAAAGCACACAGTTGAATTTGACCTTACCCCTAAAAATGATTGTAATTGGGGTAAATCATATATTGCTACATTTCAATCAACTTGAAAATAATTTTTTTAACTTTTTATTTTTCTAGTCACAAGGAGTACTTTTGAGGAACTTCCTTGTCGTCAGCCGATGTTATTAGCTATGATATTTTAGAAACGGCTGAGACTGTATTTTGCATTTTTATTTCAATTGTGGCACTAGTATTTGAACCATAAAATATTCTTAACTGGCATTAATTGCCATGAATAATAGATCTGAAAGCGCATGATGATATAAGTATTTCTGACTGATGCATGTAAAAGGTCCATTTCACTTTATGCATACAAATTGAACAAGCCATCATGCCCTACTTTCCCTACCTGCCTGCCCACTTTCAGACAATCTTTCATGGCTGATTTGTAGTGATATGAGGCAAATATGCAGGTCTTAAATTGATACACTGGTAAGCCACAGGTGAATAGGAACTTCTGGGAAACATCCTAGATGCATATATATGTGTTGCATCCTAAGTGTTAAACACAAATGCAGGGTGATACAAGTATACCAATTGGGTCAATAAGGTGAAGAAAGCAATATTGTAATACTTAATATGTGACACGATCTGGTCCATGGGGGCCAAAGGCGGCAAACTTGAAATTGAGATAAAGACAAAAATATGGAGTAAAAACAATAAAATACATAAGAAAATAGACATCACAAAACTTCAGAACTTCAGAACCAAGTATGCTAGACCTTTGGTGTTTTCAGAAAATGAAAGCCCAATGTTTGTGTAAGGTAATACTTATAGTAACTCAATTTTCAAAATTGCCTCCTTTGGCCCCCATGGACCAGATCATGTCACATATCCAATATTTTCATGTTGCTTATGACTAAAGAGAACAGAAAATGTAAGGAATTCCCTGTTTCGTTTGTTCAAAATTTAAAAAGTCGGTACTGAAATCTGGATAAATTATGCTGCATTTTATTGGATTATTTCAGTTAAAGAAGAAAATATAATATAGAAGGAAAACATACATAAACAGGCCGACAATATTTAGATTAAGCAACAAAAAACCCACCTGTTTTATGGGTGGACAGACTTTTTTCTGGAGGCTGAAATGACCCTAGAATATCACTGAAAGCTTGAAAAATTAATGTGACGATTTTTTGCAAACATATTTTTAAATGTTCTGAATTTTTTCAAAGATTTTCAGTCAAAATTAATCAATTTGGCCAAGAAATGGCTGCTTTTACATGATTTTAGCAAAATTAAAAACAATCTCCAAAAATGCAAAATCTGGGTAGGTGGGCCCGTAAAACGGGTTTTTTATGTTGCCTTACACTGGAATTTCAAGCAAATACACCTGATTTTATTAACAAATTGGAACATGTTGCGAACATGATGCTCTGCAAATAGTAAAACAGTTTCAGAGAGGCATTAGTATTTAATGCGTAATTACACATCCCATCTCAGTCAACACACTGTGTGTTGATGGTTCAGAGAAAAACATACATATAAAATACAGTTAGTAGTGATTACGGTTTGTTCAAGTTTGTATCAGTGAGGCGTAAAAAGGCAACTGGGTTAAGATGCTCATAAAGGATGCTTGAAGATTGTGTGTAAGAGCTGACATCCTGCTAGATCCAAAGAGTAGCCAATTAGGATGTATTGCACAAGTACATGGACCTGAAGTTGCCTTCAATCCCTTGTTCTTGTCTTGTTTAAAATGTTTGTCACACAGCACTTAGGGCTTATCAAGTGTATACGCTCCACTCAAGTCATGTAAGAGTTGTGAACTCAAATTTGGCTAGATTTGTTGGGATTATCAACATTGTGTTTCTTGGCATATTAGGTGAGATTATATGCAATATTCTTTCCTTTCTTTCTTTTCAATTTAGCTTTGTTTGTAACGTACCTTAATTTTATTAAAAAGAAAAACCAGCATGAATAGATACAGTCAGTTGAAATCGATGGCCCAGAAACATGGCGTGAAAACTAAGTCACTAGCATCTTGTCAGTTTGTTACTTTCCCATTAACTCCTACAAAAAACACTTGTTTTTGCAATTTAAGTAAACCATGACTAACAGAACTGCAGGTGACACATAGACTACAAGCAGCTTAATTTGAAAAGGGATGATGTACGTTTTTATTTGTCAAAAATGTCATTTCTTTATACAGCACAGAGCTCTTCAGAAAAAAATTATGTATTAAAATAGTTTCAACTGTTGCATTGTTGACATGAGATGTGTCAGAAATCCAAATGTACCAAAGTTGTTTTACAAGCGAGACATCTCAATGTTTCTTCTTACTTGAAGCTTCAGCTTGACGTAAAATACACATTCCTGTAAAAGTGAAACTTCTTGTGCTACATTTATTTTAGCTTTTCAAGAAGTTGTACAGTGGTAATAACAATGCACAAATATATGGAAGCTTTATTGCAAATTCTATAAACAAGTGAAACAGTTCTATTTTGGCAAAGAGTGAAAAATATCACAAGCGGAAAGTGATCAAACAAGATTTGTCAGATTTTATTAAATTGATTTTTAGATACGTTTTGAAGAAAAATGTTGAGCTCCATTTGTACACTACCAGATTCCTCTTGCTGCCGACCCATGAGGTATACTGCTTCCCAGCTACTTAATGTGCTACTTAAGAGTACCAGTACAGTATCAGCGTGTGTACTGTATATGTGATTACCGACATGTGTACTCTAAAGTACCCACACAGTTACTTTGGAATAGCAATGAAGTAGCTGTGTATGTACCTTGTGGGCAGCAGCAATAAGAATTCCTGAAACTCAAGCTTCAGAAATGACCAAAACATAGTATTTGGGCTTATGCCTGTTTCATATTATCATTCCACTTGCTGGTTTATAGCGTGACACACACACACTGCAGACAAACGGACACAATCAAGGCTTGTCATTGGCCAATTTGTTGTGCCTCTTGCTGCAACGATAAGCAGCACCAAAGTCTGTCAATGGGCATTAGTTTCTGGAGACATTGTTTAGTTCCTACATGTAAGCTCACAGGTCAGTTTGTGTAAGAAGGAAGAGTAATAAATTATCCATAATCTGTCATTTCAATCCCTGCTGCTATAGCATCCCTATCTTCTGAGGTAGGGGCTTAGAAAAGAAGATTTGTGTCTTTTTCATCATCAACCCATCAATTATTTTTGTGTTATTTGGTGTGTTACTCAGTGTTGCCAGTCTTCAGGAAATGATGATCCTGTACAAATGTATGGGCAAAGTACATTTTTCAGGAAATTTGTTGCCATTTCAGGATTTTTTGACAACACTGACTGGCATCTCTTACTACATGTGATCAAAGTTGATTATTATGCTTTAGGGAATGAGGGAGTATGTCATTAGGGCTGCCTTTAAGACATGACTTTAGTAGCTGCCTTTTGTATATTCAACATTTGTGTTTACTCTAAGATGTCAAATCTTCTGATTAGCGGCACATGCCACAATTTTTCCCAAATTGGAAAAAAAATCAGCAGATTCTTGATGATACATTACCACTAACATATTGTATCAAAATTAATCCTTACAAATCATCTTTGCCAAACATGATTTGCTGATTCTTGCCAAAATTTGAATTCTTTGAAATGGGTCATTAGCAACTGTGCATACTTTAGTAACCCCAAGAATAGGATGACTGATTCTCAAGAAACCCACTTAACAAATTACTGGAAAATACAATCACATATATTTGGTAGATAAAACACACATTGGAAGAGTTCACATGAAAAAAAAAGTAATCCATTCTTTGTAGGACGACGACATTCACTTGCATCATTTATTGCGCTGTTTGTAGATATTTAGCGACCTATCTAAGCTTGTAATCATATTTCAAATTGTAGATGCACATTTTGTAATTTTTCCATTAGTTTCCACTGTATTGTGGAATTACATTATTATTAAAGGCCACAGACAGATGTATAGTACCCATAAACGAGCTATTTTAGTTAAAAGTATTCATGATGGATAATTTAAGTAGGGCAAAATAACCTCATCATTTTCAAATTACAGTTACAATTATAGAGGTAACTTATGTAACACGATCTGATCCACTCCTGGGCAAATGACAGCAATTTTGAAAATTGAGTTATCATTGCAGTATCAATGCTGCACATTGAATAATGTTTGCATTGGGTTCAAAATTAGATTTGCTTGTGGGTCATGCGATGGCCGAAATCATTGCAAAGAGTTGTGTTTGAGGGCCAAATACACCTTAGTTTGTTATGATTATTGTATATTTCAGAGCCAGTGGCGTAGCCAGGATTTTGGAACCGAGGGGGCACAACTTGTAAATGTACCGACGGAAATATTTTTTACCGACGGAAGTTGTGATTTGTTGACCCAAATTTTTGTTGCATGGTTTGAAAAAGTGAAGAGCAAGAAAAAAAAAAGGATAATAGGTGCTAGTAACAAAAAAATACATAATTTTTTATGTATAATGCACATTTTTTCGCATTTTTTACAATTCTACCCTTTTTTTGTCACCCAGGGTGAAAAATAGTCTTTTGTTAACCCAATTTTTTTTTCCACCAACGCCTTCCATCTACCGACGGCCTTACATGAACCGACGGCCACTGGCTACGCCACTGTTCAGAGCTGTTCAAGGGCCTACCACAATTGGTTGGCAGGTTGGATCTGGCCCGCAAGCTGCCTTTTGTGAACCCATGCTCTAGCCGCTGCTAATACAATACATGGCTGTGAAGTTATCATACTTTAAAATGATTGTTTTCCATTGTTTGTGTTTGCTGCGAATGGATCAAATCAGTAACTTTATGCTGTTAGAATTTTAAAGAACCAAGTCTCTCTTTCTAACACACTTAATATTCCAGCTGGATATTTTAGCGGTTATAATTTGTTCGCAATTGAAGCAGTTTTGAACAGTTTAGCAGCTTGTTTTCAAAGATTTATTTATTAAACTCTTGAAATACTTTTGCTGGCTTTTCACCCGTTTGTATTTACTGCTTAATATATGCAGACGGGTGCCATTTACTCATCAATGCATGGATGTGATTTGCAACTATCTAGTCAATGCATTGATTGTGTTACTAACACAAGGAAATGAAAAGTTACACACACCTACTTGACAGAATGTTCAAAATAGCAGAGCATCGTGACTGACAAATATCAGACTGGAATGGAATAACATCTTAATTTGTAGCTAGTGCAACCAATGGCCGGATGTTTCAAGGGTATTCTCTTTTCCTTGATTTTTTTTGAAGTTCAAAAACTTTAGCAGTTTGTTATATTCACAAGTTCAAAAAGCTACACATAATCTTGGTAAAATATTTTTGCTGGCTTTTAACTTTTGTGAAGTTAATCACTCACAAGAAAGCAAAAATGAAAATCTCAAAACATTTCTGCTGTACATGTACTGTGTTTAGTCTTGTCAGTGCAACGGTTGCATCCACTATTATTTATAGCTGCACTGTGTTAGTGAATTTCGGATTACATGAAAACCTCAAGAGTTGTATCACTCAAGAACCACTTACCCATGGAATAATGTATAATGTACAGTATAATGATAAATACAAATTTGTTATGAAATGAAAAAAAAAGAAAAGATGTTGATCATTTGTTTTTTTACTATTTTGTACAAACCTGAATAAGGACAACCGTATTCAACCTTATTAGGACCCTCCCTAATAAGTGCATTTTTGAGTGGCAACTGTCTAAATGTCACTTTTTCAATGCACCTGAACATATTTTACCAAATGTATGAATAAAATTATCTTCTAAACGTTTAATTTTTATGTATATAAAATCCCATTTGTAACTTTCACTTCATAATTTTAATAAGCACCCCTGAAAATGACTTCAGTGGCCAGGGCGCTAATTAGGTTGACTACGGTACACCAAATCATGTCATTTAGAAGTGCCCTTTCTACCAATATCAACCTATATTTAGGTAGTACGATTTGAAAGTAATCTTATACACAGGTTTCCATCAGTACAAATGGTTTCTCTACCAGAGGAGCTTTGAAGTCATTTTCATCTATGGCATACTGGCTTGGATAGTTTGTAGGTTCTGGACGGCTTGGTCTCTCTTGTGTTGTGCATGTATTCCTGCTGGCCGATCCGGATCTGTCCTTTGATTTGGGCATATGTTCAGCAATAACATTGCCAAGTGTGTACAGGTAGGGGTTGATAACAGAATTGATGGGCAGGATGAAGGTCACAATCCAGACAAAAGTTCTTGGAGATATTTTGATAACATCGGCTTGGACCAGGATACTGGTCATTATGATCGGGCACCAGCAACAAAGGTCAGTTGCTATTATGGCCACCACTTTGATGGTCATGCGTATCTCATGTCTCATGTGGCGCTGGCGTCTTATTTGACTTACCGACCTGAAGACTGTTATGACAATATCAATATAGCATCCAACAATGATCACACAACATAGAAGATTTAATCCAAGAAAAATTGTCACAGATAGGTACATCCCAGGAGCAGTGTCATCTAAGGATGCAATATTTTCATCTTCACAATCCCAGAACCCATAAAAAGATTCACTTGATAGAGTATATGAGTTTAGAGTCAAACAAGTTTTGTTTTGAGTGTGCACTTTTTTCATAGCAAGCGGTAGACCAACACACACATTGGAGGGTTCATAGACATCAGGGCTTCCCTCAGCTTGAAGAGATGCAACCAATGCAATAATCAAGGCAAAAAGCCAGACTGAGAGGGCCGTCCACTTTGTAGTGTTAACCCTTGGTTTCCATGATTTGTTCATCTGGTATTTGATATGTATCATCCTATCTATGCTGATGACGGTTAGTAGCATAATCGAGGCCTCACTTGAGGTAATAGCCAAGGCACCTGCAAAGCTACATATGGTGCTATGTCTCCATATCTGAGCATTCATAGGGAAAAAGTCCCCATAATACACATCAGCTGATGCGATCACCACCATGTACATACCCATGAGTAAATCAGCTAGCGCTAGATTTCCTATAAGTATCTTCTGCACTTGATATTCCTCTTGCGGCTGAGTCTTCCTCCAAAATAACACAATTGCATTACCAAATAAGGCACCAAAACCGCCTACCCACATGAAAATGACGAGCACCATATCTGGCAACATCTTCTGACATGTGAGGTAGGCAGATTCATTACCCACAGCTTGGCAGTTTGTGTTACTGTCATTCAGCAAGCAAATGCATATCTCTGGTTGTGTGCCAATCAGTCTGACTGTATCAGGAAGCTGGTAGAAAACGTCCCCATCAAGATGGCTTAATCTATTGTCTGATATGATCAGATTTTGCAGAGAGGATAGGTGCCCAACAAAAGGCAAGTCTATCAATAGGTTATCTGATAAATCCAAAGATTTCAGTGTGTAAGAGTTTTTGAACAAATCTGGAGGTAAAGTTGTCAATCTGTTTTTAGCTAGATTTAATTTAACCAAACCATCCAAATTATCAAAAACTCCAGATTCTACTGTTCTTAAACTGTTGTTATAAATATCCAAAGTATGTAATGTTGAGAGACCTTCCAATGAAGCCTTTGTAAGTATTTCTAGTTGGTTTCCTTGTAGATGCACACCATGTAAATTTTTTAGATTTCTGAATACCCCAGGTTCCAGTGTCTTGATATTATTTCCCCAAAGTTCCAGCTCGTGTATATCTTCAAGACCTAAAAACCAACTGGCTTTAAGAGTCTCTAGTACGTTCTTAGCCAGAACAATGGCTACAAGGCTACTTAGGTCCTGGAATATTTCATCAGGAAATGAGGCAAGATTGTTATGGTTAATATTTAGTACCTGCAAGGCTTCCAGGCCATTAAATATACTCGCACTCAGGAATGATAACCTATTGTGTTCCAGATGCAGAACTTCCAAGCTGTAAAGATCTTGAAATAAGTCACTCTGAATGTTTTGTAAAAAAATATCTCGCAGATTAAGAGTAGTCAAGTTGTACAAGCCAAGAAGCATTCCATTTGGGAGTGATTCTAGATTGTTAAAGTGTAGATCAAGAGTTATTAAGTTCACAGTGGAACTAAATGTTCCTTGTTCTATTATTTCCAATTGATTGTCAAAAAGAAACAAACTGGACAAAGAGTCAAGTCCATGAAAGACATTTGCTTCCAGTTTCTTCAGATCGTTGAGGCTTAAATCCAGTTTAAGTAAATTGGAAAGATTTTGGAACACTTTGTTCGGTAAATGTGTGATGTTGTTACTAATTAGGTAGAGAACTTCCAAGTTTGGAAGCATATTAAATGCAGAGTTTATATAAACCAGATAGTTGTAGGACAAGTCCAGTCTTTTAAGGTTGCTGCCAATGGATAGAAATGCCATAGATGTAATTGAAGATAGATTATTATGACTAAAGTTCAAGTTTGAAACATGAGTCGGATAAGTAATAAAGGCAGCATCAGAGATTTCCTGCTTAGCGCAGAGATGGGACACTCTTCTGTTGTCTAGAGTACAATTACATTGTGCTTGGCATATGATATCACAGCGTGTGTCATGCTGCCATCCGGATCCAGTAAAATAATGTTCGCTTCTTTCCTGTAAACTGGATTCCACTAAATTTGGCCTGCTTCTATGGTAACATTGAACCAGAGATGCGTATTCTTTAATTTCCGTACAAACAGTCAAATTTCTCCTATTCTGAATTGATTGATGTTGGAGAGGGCCAGGACATTTTGTGTAGGATTCATTTGTCAATGTCGTTTGTAATTGAATGCTAATGTTACCATGTAGATAAAATTTAAGACTCCTGTCTTGAAAAGACATGCAACATGCGTAATTATTACTTTGGTCACTGTTCATGAGACTAACATATCTTGTGGTACTAAACAGGTTTGTCCTTTCAACAAGAAGATAACCTGTCTCTTTAGTACTTCCTCGTTGCACCTGGATCATTGTCAGATTACCAGTGTCTCTGGTGTAAACAGTGGAACAAGTTTGATTCATTGTTTTAGTTGCATCTATTGTCACTAGGCCTATGTTGGAGTCTATATTTTGGGTTATGGTACAGTCTTGTGAGTTTGAAGTTGTACTCCAAGTTGGAGCTAGATAAAAGCTAGCATTTGTTGCATAGTAAGAAAGCAATATTATGACATTCACTGCAGTAACAACAATTAATTGATCATAAATGCGGATCATGATGATATTGGAGAAATAAATGTGGTTTCAGAATTTCCTCATGTAGAAGCAGGCAAGTAATATAGTTTTCCCAAGAGAAGTTCTATTCAGGTTGATCCTTTTCCTCCACAAAATGAAAACTTAATCAGTGGAAGTTGCTAAGTTACTCTCAGTATGAAAATAACTAACAAAGTTTCAAAGCTCTTTATTCCACAGATTACAACATCTTGATATTGTGTTTCATACGGCACTGTCAACCATATGAAATGGAGTAAAATTGAGGCAATTCTATATTCTGTCCAAAAAGTTTCTGGGCTCTCCGCTGTTCTGCCAGTGCATTAAACTTTCAAAGCAATTATCCCTAATCACGATTACGTGTATATTTCGAGTTTCTACACTTATGGTACATTTTCCAAGATATTCTGTTTGTAGAAGATAATATTACCAAGCATTCTGCAGATAATCTTTTACTTCAAGCATGTATTATGTTGGGAATTAATAGTACTTTAATGTAAAATCTACTCGATACTCTAGAGAATAACATATCCGCATTATGAAAAGCAAGTACTTCTTCAGATTTCCACCATAAGTGTCTGTGCATATATAAGCTAGGTGCGTGTTGAGTATCTTGTTTCCTAGTCCACAGCTACGGCTGTAGCCTGCAGTAATGTCCACTTAAGTGTTAGTGTCATTTAATTTCACCAAACGTGTGCTTGTTCTAATCATTCCAGTAATTTTCTGTCCATTTCTGTTTTCAATTTGCTTGGTGAAATCGTCAAGCAGGATATACTGGCTGTTGCAGCATTTCAAATTAAATTGTATAATGATAAGTATAGCAAATCATAGTGCAGTATTTTTACCTGGCGTGAAATGTTGTTTGAGAAGTCAGGGGTTCCATCCAAAAGATTCTTAAACTAGAGCGTACAGACAAGGCACACATAGAGTTGTCAGGTTCACTGTGTCAAAAGTTGATTACAAAGAGCTTATTCTTGGTTAAATTCAATGTACCCAGCTCATCAGACTAAAATGTTCATTTGTATCTGTAGTGCCTTCACACTTTTGTTCCCTCTGCTTGAATCAGTGCATCAAATTCCTCTTCTCCATTGGTCGTGGAAAATGCTGTTTGGTCCCAGTCCCTTGGCACCTTGGCAGGTATCTGTGACAGATAACAATAATAAAAAGTGATGGATCATATAATAGTTGCCATTAACTAATTAAAACAGGCTCAAAATCTCTGCTTTGCTCTCTGACAGAAAATACTTTGATATATGGTTGGGGAATTAAATTTTGATATTCAGTGCCTTGGAATTAATCTTGCGAAGGGGGCAAATATGTAAGCCTTTCGTAGGTGGTGTTATCTCTCAGAATATTTAGGTTACAATAAGCTGATCACAATGTGATGGATGTGGCTTGTATGGGGAGTGATTGCAAGGATTTAGTTTTTATTCTAAGGTAGAATTTGATCTGGGAAAAATGAAAAGCCAAATTGAAAGATAATGAATATATATGTTATTTTGTGCCACACATGTCAAATTGTAAAACAATGAATCTATGTAAATTACTTTTTGCCAAGTTTTAAAAGACTTACGTACAAGTGATCCATTATATGTCAGTTTTCTGGGCCATGAGTGGGCCGGCCCGTAAGTCTTTTTCTCAGGTTGCAGAGTACAAGAGAGTAAACTTAATTCCACATAAAACATTTGGAAGTACAAAAACACATTAAACATAACTTGGTGTCATTCCATGCCACTTACAGAATTGTTATGGCCTAAATATTTTTAAATCTTTTGTAGAAGTGGTCATAATTCTGCAGTGGATTTTCACATGTTTTTTTTATAGCTGTAACTCAAATATATAAAGAGATGCATCTTTTTGCCCCAGGCCACAAAACCCACATCGGCTAAGGGCTTTATCCCCCCATGTCACAAAATAAAACTTTGTTAATGGCAAACTGTGAACACAAGGTCTGCTATTCATATAATGTGCTCATAATAAACCTCATGATTCTACCACTGCGCCATTGATATTGAAATGGTAGATTGGCACTTCAGAAATCAAATTACGTTTTTAAGCACTGGATAGCCCTCCCTCAAAGCGACAGCAACAAATCTTCTTAAATCTTGAGTGTTGCATACGTGACATTTGTACTTATGGCATATGTGTCTGTTGGCTTAATCTTAACATACAAATATACAAGAAATAGAACAAAGGTTGCACAAAAATAGAGTACAAATCTAAATATACTAAAAAAACCCTTCTTTTTATTAAAACTTTCTTTACGTTTGGTGAAACTTTTTAATCAGATGATGGCTAGATAGCTACACCAGGTATTAGTTTATCAACACCTTATATAAGAGATAGTATGATAAATAACTACTCCAGGTAGTTTATTAACACCTCGTGTCATTTTAATTAAACTACAAAGTGTTGGGGATGGGTTTTTCCTGTTTGTTGTGTATTTCTAAAAGGTTAAATAGTGCTTTCCTTTTAGTAGCTATCTTTTGCACTTTTTTGTTGATGAATCAAATGATGTGTATATTAAATGACTGGTGAATAAAATAACTTCAATTGGCAAAGTCCTGCCTTAATCTGTTAATAAAAGCCAATTGCTCCATGAAGTGTACAGGACAAAATTGCCATTGTCGCCACATGTGTGGTATCTTCCACGTAAACACAGAGCCATGGTTAGTAAGCATGTTATTGGACAACAGGCTATTCCACTTGAAATACATACCAGGGCTGTGACACTCGTATTCAAACCCTGTATAAAAATTGAAGTCACTTTACGGCAACTTAATTGACACATCGGCAGTTGAATGACAGTTGCTAGGCTTTTTCAGTACACCTAGTAACGTCCTGGTAACGCTCAGGCACTTTAGCCTAAAATTTACGCCGCGGTTCACACAACAACGCTAGTGCGTATTTCTGCCACGGTGGAACAGACTTATCCTATATTCAATTGACAAGTTCGTATTTGATTGACAGTTGCTGGGCATTTTCAGTACACCAAATTTATCCAAGGTGGCGCACATCGACTGCCAATTTTTCGGACCCTTTCCAGCAAAAATACAGCTTATTTAGCCAGTCTCGTCATAGGGTCATCGAACAGAATATTTTCCTAGCATATTGAGCTAACTCCTCAGCTATTTGGTTTTTCACGATATGATAGTAATAGAAAGATTCGACCAAATGTTCGCCGCTTTTCGCCATTTAATTTTTTTGGAAACGATGACGTAAACATTGCATCATCTCTTCCACAGGTAATACACTCCTACACGTACAGGGGTACTATGCCATCACATGCATTATCGCGCATCTAAGCTGAAAGACTGACTTCATTTTCGCAAACGAGTGGCTTATCCTATAGTATATTAGTACTCGAGAATCCTTGTACATACATTATGGAAGACATAATTGAAATCTTCCATACAGGTAGTGTGAATATCAAATGGGGTACTTGAATGGGTGATTCCATTTGTAATTTCACCCCCTGTGTGATAGATTAAGGTCATATCTTCCATAGGGGTGTTTGTATTTCAACTGGAATAGCCCAATCAGTCCTAGTCAGTATGTGAGTAACACAGTTGCATAGACACTACAAGGACTGTGCAAATTAGTGATCGAGCTGCTTAATATATGGCACTGACTGACTGATGTAGTCAACGGAGTCATGCCAGTCTCCCATCGCTTGAGGTGAGCCAACAATATTTAGTAGCAACTAAAAGTCAAATATATTTAATTTTGTTCTGTATAAGCAATTGTGAACACAATTTTGTATGCCGTGATCAGCCACCATTGCAGAAATATTTTTCAACTTCAAATTGCCAATATACGATCGTATAGGGCCCTATATGATGTTTTTTGTCCAAACAATAGATGTAGTTTCTCAGTTGACACAAATAAAACACTTGTTGATTCTCTACAAAATTCATGAATGCCACATACAGAATAAATTGATTTATAGCGACTACCTGATGAATATGAAACCCAGAGGGGGAATTCTAACATATAAGTGGTTTTCTGAAATAATATAATGAATATTGTGATGCAAGCAAGAAAAATTAGTCTAATGCACTTATATTGATTTTGAGATATTGGCAAAACAGTGCTCACATTTTTTGGTTTCTGACTGTTTTCAGCAACTAATCAGAAGTTCAATTTTCATGAGGTTTGCATCAGAGTGTAACTTTTTTGATAGGCTAGTCACTGATCATGCTGATGTTAAAAAAAGAAGTTTATCAGCACCTCATAAGCAGAGGTACTTAAAGTAGATAGCTACACCAGGTAGTTTATCAATTAGAGACACTATGATGGATATCTTCACTACATAGTTTGTCAACACCTCAGATCAGAGGTACTATTGTGTATATCTACACCGGGAGTTTATCAACACCTCATATCAGAAGTGAGGTACTATGGTTGATAGCTACACCAGGTATTTTATCAATAGTCCAAGTCAGAGATACTATGGTGGATAGCTATGTCCAGTAGTTTATCAATACCTCATATCAGAGGTACTATGGTTGATAGCTACATCTGGTAGTTTATCAATACCTCATGTCAGAGGAACTATGTGGATAGCCACATCGGGTAGTACCAACACCTCATGTCAGAGGAGCTATTGTGGATAGCCACATCGGGTAGTTTATCAATACCTCATGTCAGATGTACTGTGGTGGATAGCCACATCGGGTAGTTTATCAATACCTCATGTCAGAGGTACTGTGGTGGATAGCCACATCGGGTAGTTTATCAATACCTCATGTCAGAGGTACTTTGGTGGATAGCCACATTGGGTAGTTTATTAATACTTCATGTCAGAGGAGCTATTGTGGATAGCCACATCGAGTAGTTTATCAATACCTTATGTCAGAGGTACTGTGGTGGATAGCCACATCGGGTAGTTTATCAATGCCTCATGTCAGAGGTACTGTGGTGGATAGCCACATCGGGTAGTTTATCAATACCTCATGTCAGAGGTACTTTGGTGGATAGCCACATTGGGTAGTTTATTAATACTTCATGTCAGAGGAGCTATTGTGGATAGCCACATTGGGTAGTTTATCAATACCTTATGTCAGAGGTATTGTGGTGGATAGCCACATCGGGTAGTTTATCGATGCCTCATGTCAGAGGTACTGTAGTGGATAGCCACATCGGGTAGTTTATCAATACCTTATGTCAGAGGTATTGTGGTGGATAGCCATATCTGGTAGTTTATCAATACCTCATGTCAGAGGTACTGTGGTGGATAGCCACATCAGGTAGTTTATCAATACCTCATGTCAGAGGAGCTATTGTGGATAGCCATATCAGGTAGTTTATCAATACCTCATGTCAGAGGTACTGTGGTGGATAGCGACACCAGGTAGTTTATCAATACCTCATGTCAGAGGTACTGTGGTGGATAGCGACACCAGGTAGTTTATCAATACCTCATGTCAGAGGTACTGTGGTGGATAGCTACACCAGGTAGTTTATTAATACCTCATGTCAGAGACACTATGGTGGATAATTACATTGGGTTATCATTTCTGTACCTCATATCGGAGGTACTATTGGTGGATAGCTACATCAGGTAGTTTATCAACTCCTCGTATCAGAGGTACTAGGATGGATAACTACATAGGGTAGTTTTATAAATGTTTTGGCTCCTCTTTTGTTATATTTAGTTTTGGGAAAAAAATCATCTATGAGAAGAATCCAGTTCTATCTAGAATTGTAAATTTGCACTTGGATTCCTACATTGTAACAGATTAGTGTCCAGGTTTGCTTTGTGTGTGTGTGTGTGTGTGGGGGGGGGGGTGGGTGTGTGTGTTTTGTTTTTTTTTTTTTTTAAACGAAGTGCCATAAAGGGGTGTTGGGGTAAAAAAGAGAAGGAATATTTATTATTATGATAAAACACAATTTTTCTTTACTGTCCCATATTTTCTTGCAAATAAATATTGATTGTCACAGCTATTGCAGTTTGCACAGTATACAGTGGATCAAAGGTCAGCCCATCTTGCTAGGCAACTGACAATGGATTTTCTAATAAATCCAGAAGGAGGTCTTCATCTGGGCTATAGCAGATAACTAATGCAGACATGCCAACTAGTACGGTTTCACCGTATTTTGTACGGTAAAACGTGAAAAATACGGTGGTACGGTCAACCCCCCAAAAATACGGTATTCCAGAATTTTGACCAAAATAATAAAATGTTGTGTCTTAAAAAGATAAACAGCTGCAAGATTAGTCTACCGACTGAATTACTGGTATCATTTGACCACTTTCTTGGTCTGTTAAAGTGGTTGCCTACATCGTTATTCTCGACTTTCCATGATGCATGCACATTAAAAATTATTATTTTAAATAGACCTACAAGATGCTTTCGAAATAATTTTCTTCTGACTTGCAGATTTTTCATGCACATTATTATTTTTTTAACCACCTATGTCTTCTGAAGGTATTTAGTTAACTATTTAGCTCCTTTGGTGCAAACGAATAAGCATATAAGAAGGTTTCCGACCTCCTTTTACTTCCGACTTTCGCACCATGCATGCACATTAAAGAAATATTTAATAAGGCCTACAAGATGCTTTCCAAAATAATTTTCTTCTGACTTGCAGATTTTTCATGCACATTAATATTTTTTATTAACCACCTAATGCTATGTCTTCTGAAGGTATTTAGTTAACTATTTAGCTCCTTTGGTGCAAAAGAATAAGCATATTAAGCCACTTGCAGTTCCGCCATTATGCACTATGTGCGGGAGAGCCTCGAACTGGCAGCATACATGAATGGGAATTGAACCAGTCATATAACATTCTGTGTAAGGTTACGTAATTCTTCCTTTCATGTATGCTGCCAGTTCGAGGCTCTCCCGCATATATAGTGCATAATGGCGAACTGCAAGTGGCGAAAATTTCCGACCTCCTTTTACTTCCGACTTTCGCACCATGCATGCACATTAAAGAAATATTTAATAGGCCTACAAGATGCTTTCCAGAATAATTTTCTTCTGACTTGCAGATTTTTCATGCACATTAATATTTTTATTAACCACCTAATGCTATGTCTTCTGAAGGTAATTTAGTTAACTATTTAGCTCTTTTGGTGCAAAAGAATAAGCATATAAGAAGGTTTCCGACCTCCTTTTACTTCCGACTTTCGCCCCATGCATGCACATTAAAGAAATATTTAATAGGCCTACAAGATGCTTTCCAGAATAATTTTCTTCTGACTTGCAGATTTTTCATGCACATTAATATTTTTATTAACCACCTAATGCTATGTCTTCTGAAGGTAATTTAGTTAACTATTTAGCTCTTTTGGTGCAAAAGAATAAGCATATAAGAAGGTTTCCGACCTCCTTTTACTTCCGACTTTCGCCCCATGCATGCACATTAAAGAAATATTTAATAGGCCTACGAGATGGTTTCCGAAATAATTTTCTTCTGGCTTGCAGATTGTTCATGCACATTAATATTTTTAGTAACCACCTTAAATGCTATCTTCTGAAGGTATTTAGTTAACTATTTAGCTCTATTGGTGCAAAAGAATAAGCCTACAAGAAGGTTTCCGACCTCCTTTTACTTCCGACTTTCGCACGATGCATGCACATTAAAGAAATATTTATAGGCCTACAAGAATTTTTGAAATAATTTTCTCCTGACTTGCGTATTTTTCATGCACATTAATATTTTTTATTAAGCATCTTCATCTAACTGCTACACATGCTATGTCTTCTGGAGATATTTAGTTAACTATTTAGGTCAGAATAAGCCTGCAAGATGCTTTCCGATTTTGTTTTCTCAAGGGTGCACTCAGTGGCACATTAATATTTGTAATATTTTAATATTTTTCTTTAACCATGCATAGACAACTGCTATACCCAGTACAGTCTTCTAATTGACATTGACATTAATCCGATGTTAGGCAGGTCTACCGACTGATTCTATAATGATGATGATGATGATGATCAATTATTTTCTGGAAAGTTTTAACAAAGCATGCTTCTAACAACATTAGAAGTAACAAAACCCAATGTTTCCAGAAATATATCAATTTGTTTGGTCTACATACTTTATCCAATTCCGTGAGGTCAAAGGTCACATAGAAGGTCAAAGGTCGACTGAGGTCACCAAATCTTTTAATAATTTATTTTCAACCGTGCATCACATATTCGAAAATCAGCTTGATCAGTCATGTAATTAAGGAAATATGACGACTTTAAGATGGCCGCTTTCTATGTAAAGTATAGCAAAGTAGCACTTTCAATGAGTGATAACTCGTAAAGGAAGCATCTTTCTGTATTGATTTATTACTTGATGGAATGGTTCTTAGGTATTGCCAAATTTCATTGCAAATTTGTGAGGTGGGCCCTGGCTGTTACGTGCTCGATCGCACAAGTGCTCCCTAAATTATGTGTTCTACTTTTGGGGTTTCTGGGGTTGGCAGGTATGCAAAGGTACATATTTATAAAATACGGTTTTTGGGTGCAAAATACGGATTTTTGTTCTTCTGAGTACGGGAATCTGGATTTCAAAGTTGGCATGTCTGCTAATGTATTAATATGCCCTATTTCAAAGATTTATTCAGTTCTAAAGCTCACGCGGGCAGCTAATTTAAACTTGCAATTCCCTATACAAGTTGTTGTTTTTTTGCTGGGGCTAGATAAGCAGCTGTGCAACATAATAGATAGTTTAATATGCAGGTCTAACATAAGGAATGTACTAATAAAATGCCCTATTTCAAAGATTTATTCAGTTCTAAAGCTCACCCAGGCAACTAATTTAAACTTGCAATTCACTATACAGATTGTTTTTTTGCTGGGTATAAGCAGCTGTGCCACACAACGGATAGAATGTTAGTATGCAGGTCTAATATAAGGAATCAAAAAGAATGCTTGCATATGTGGTTTATGGTTAGATGGTATTACCCAAACATCAATTAATTTGAATTTCTCAGCTTAGTGCAGGCAGCAATTTATCATACTTGTCTTCTTGCATTCATTGCAATGACAAAACAATGACAAGTATATAGGTATTGGAAATCATTGGCAGAGCCTGCAATGCGCAGATCATTCATCATTCATTCTAAAACAATTTACTTTCATGAGCGTTTTAATACAGCACTTTCTGGAAGTAGTGCAAGTTACAAAAAACAAGCTGCTGCTTTAATTTCCTTTCGAATGAAGGTCTGTATTAAGTGAACAACAATTCTGAAAAGACTCCGCTACTAAACTCAAATTTCAATATTATTGGATTTTTGGCAGTTAACATTGTGTTTTATTGTATCAATGAAATTGGGGAACATGCTTGAGATGAAACTTTTTTTGAGTGGCAAACCAATATCTATGGGCAAACAGACATGTTTCATAACATCTCTGTTTTCTAAATTGTAAGTCTTTCCCTCACATAACTGCTGGTGACTTTATTCATAGCCAGGTGATAGATATTGGTGTAATCCTTAAACTCTCAGAGCAGTAGACATGCAGTGAGTGACTCAACTGGACTTGGCTTTAGGTGACTTGTACCCTGGATTCCAACTTGCTATGGCCTTGAATTGACAACAAGTCTCACAAATAGGTTGGGTTATGCTTATTACAGAAAAAATACTAGCTCATACATGATGTAAATCTGTGTCAGATGCTGATCTTTTGAAATTTCTAGGTAATAAATAGGTAGTTTATTGATTGAGAGGGTATTTAAGTGTATGCCGGACATCTGCTTGGTCAGTTGTCTGAATTGTCTAAATAGTTAATTTGGTTCAGATTTCCAAGCTGTTTGTTGTCATTGTTTAAGCAAACGGTGAGAGTAAATAGAAAAGTAGGCTGAATTAATTGACCGGAAAAAGAAGGTTAATTGCCGGATTAAAGCAAGACTGGTCAAGCCACATCCAAAATGAAATCTTCAACTCTGTCAGCAGTGTAATGAATACCCACTAAAGGTGTGATGATGGTTCAGAGAATCAGAGTTGAATGAGAAAAGGTAAGCTGAAATTACAATTTTAATTTGTTTTGACAAAAAACAACTCGCTCAATCTGATGATGATCCAGAGATGAGATGATAAGCTGAAATTATACTTTTGTTTTGTTTTGGCAAAAAACAACCTGCTCAGTGTGATGATGATTCAGAGGTAATTCAATAAGCTGAAATAATACACTTTGATTTTGTTTTGGCAAAAAACAGGCAGCATCTCTTGGTGACACCAATCAGGTCTGCAATCATTTTTGCAAGCAGTCTAGACTTATGTTGCTTTTTAATACTTGTTCCAAGCGACTAAACTCAAGGTTTTATACTTTCCAATGCAATAGATAGGTAGTTCAGCTAAATGCAAATTTGATGGAAATATTTAACATGTAACACTCAAAATACAAGTTACTATAAATTATTAATTGATTCAGAAATAGATAGCTATGGAGAGTGAACAAAATATAAATGCTTCCCATAATTAGAGATTGATTTGTTCAAACATGTAATTTACATGCCACCAAATTAACATTCTATCTACCGACATACCAGAAGGTACATGATTCAAATATACATCATGAGATTGGTTTATAGTTTCCATTACTTAAGCAGATGTAAGCATCCATATTGCAATCAAATCTGATACATTTGTCACGGAATTCTTCCCCACAGTTACATAATGCATGCCATTTTAACACATTGTCAATTTGTTGTGGATTATGCACTCTACCTTGATATAACAACTTCATATTTAGGGGCAAAAAGTTAGGTTATATTGTATGGCATATTTGCTTTCAATTTATATTATGGTGTAATAAAAGAAGCGTCTAAGTGTAATGATCTTTTGGCGTGATATAAAAGTAATCAGCATCACTAAATATACCATGATTTTGTGCCACATTATTTTGTTTAATAAGCAGGAAAGGAGAGCAATATCCATCCATCAGTTTCCATGGGTCTTTAATATCCTCACTGCCAAAATTGTATGATGTAATTTACAACAGTTGAGAGGGAAGCCTGTTTACTAGACAATCTGAAAACTTATCATCAGAGATGTAGCAAGAGCCTACGGGCCATGGACATGGAGCAAATTTAACATCTCCTTTATCCCCCTTATTTCATTTTCAGTTTTGCTTGTGGCCCCTGAACCCTGAGGGCCCCTGGACTTTGTCCACCCTGTACACCCCTGCTTATGCATCTTTTGATGGTCACCCTAATCAGGCTTGAAATAAGTAGCTGGCCTTTTAATCTACCCAGCATGGATTGGTCATATTATTTTTATCTTTGTACAAGACCGCAGAAAGCCAAGGAGATGAGCTTTCAAGCCGTTAATAATTCTTAAAACCTTGTAAAAAATGGCAATGAACTTTTTCCGATATATACTGTTGTTACCACTGCTAAGTCATTCAACTTCAGTGGGTGTGTGTATCTTGTTTAGTCATTTAGTTTATTTCTTGTAGATATAAGTTAAAAGCTTTAAGGGAAAGAGGAACTATGTAAGAAGATTTGAAAATAAAGTAAATCCCTTAAGGTGATCTGGAGGTTTGGATTGATATGTTGTAATATTGAATTATGAGAAGCAAACAGTTGGCAATGTTTAGTATCCACACACCCTGAAATGTGTAGTTTTGAGTGAGCGTTAGCTTGAGGGGGCTTTCTGTAATCCCTACAAAAAAAATTCAAGCATGTCAATATATTTGTCAAAAAGTGACAGATTCTATTTCAAAAAACAGCAATCTTCTGACTGACTTCTTTCATGTGGCATTTTGAAATTGGCTTCAATTCATCTGATTAGGATGAACATTGTAGCAAATATTTGAAATCAATGAAAATGCATCGATAGATTTTGAGAAAGAAAAATCATTCCTTACGTTGTTCTTCTAAGTACCTACCATATGTGAATTCTAAGGAAACATTCCCTGTGAGGCATTTCAATTTTGAAGACGTAAGTTGTTAGTGTTAACCTGTTTATTGAATTGAACTAAATGTATAAGACTTTGATATCGATGATGATATGAACAAGTGACAGGATTTTCCCCGGAATCTTTGTATAATTTCTTGTATTGTATTGTATTGTCAATGCCAATGTTAATTAATCAAAAACGCACATCAAATATGCAAACACTCTTCAGAAAGTAGTTATTTCAAATTTTTGAAAGTATTCAAATTTGTTGTTTGTCTAAATGTGGTAGCCTAGTGTTCAGAACAAGATTGGTAAGGTTTCATAAAATCATTAATAGCTACAGGCTGTAGCAGTATATAGTTACAGTATTGGGCTAAATTGAATATTGTTTGATATTCATAAAAAATACATACAGCTCAACAGGTGTATGGGAATATACTACAGGGAAAATGAGAGTCTAAGAGAGAGCAAACTCTTCATTTTTTTGGATGTATAACTTTTAATACTAAGTATGAAATGATGCCCAAAAAGTGGGATTTTCAATGATTTTGTTCTGATTGCACAAGGGGAGCTCAACTTTGAGGGAAATGCCTCCTCTTGGCACTGCCACTGCACCTGAGCAGTTTTAGATTTGGAACTTCCTGAACAGATGTTGTTGCCAGTGGTCTTCATTACAGGGTTAAGCTAGATAGCTGTCCATCTGTCTTTGAGACAGTATTTTAAACAGGCAAAAGAACTAAGATCTAGTTACCAATACTTTAATAATTGAAAATGTAAAGCAAAGGCAATGGGATCATGGTTTTACCTTCATTTGTGTAGGGTTTCATGCAGGTGCAAGGTGCCCTATTTTCTGAATACTTTCATAAGGTGACGCAGTTTTGCTAATATACATATATTATTTATATTTTTGTTTTTGTTTGGGTACTATTAACAGTCTTAAATAGTGAAATTTCAATAGTTTTGATCTGTAAATTCAAGCATGAAAAAAGCAAGAATAGCTTTGTTACAATAACCATGATATGAAACAAATTGGAAAGAAGGGTAGGCTTGGTCTTGATACCTCACACAAAACTCCTTGCTTGCTAAATGTGAAACTGAATTATGCAATTTGTGTCATTCTTTTAGAAATTACTATGAAAGTCAAACAATATTAAAAGAATAAAAAGGATACTATACTACACTAGAGCAGAAAAGTGGGATGGGTTAAACATTTTTGTATTTGAAATAAGGGTGTGAGTGAGTCCCGGGAATTCGAGTCCCACCCGAGAACCCTGTTACTCGGGCAGGAAATTCCCTGCCCGGGTACCCGAAATTTTTAAAAAAATTGCACGATGTTTTGTGTTTTTAATAAGAAAATTGATATTTTGTATTCATGCCATACTATATTAATGATATCAAAATGCATTCAAATTCAATGCATTTTGATATCATTAATAGAGTATTCATCAACTTATGATTTGTGATAAATGGGGGACGTTTTACTTCCTGGAACCCCAAACCAGGCATCCTCTACCCATCAGATGAATAAAGGCTTAACTTCAATCACAACATGAATACAAAATATCAATTTTCTTATTAAAAACACAAAACATCGTGCAATTTATTTATTTTTGGTCAACCATGAATGATCCTAGCATTTAGGTCTAGGTCCGGGGACACTACAAAACCGGGAAAAATAACTTAAAAAAACTTTAAAATTTGTTTTTGTTTTTTTTGTTGCAATTTTGGGTACCCGGTTACCCGCCCGAAAAACGCGCCAGGTACCCGGGCACAAAGTTACCCGAAAATCACACCCCTAATTTGAAAGTACCTCAAAAATTATGTAGTAATTGGATTTCTTTGTTAGAAATCTTCAATGAAGTGCTGGTGCTCCTCGATCAATTAAAGGAAGCTTATATGTCATGTGTAGAGTCTAGTGTATGTTTGTAAAAAATTAATCTTTTATTTGTCAAAGTCTCCTTGCAATTGAGGGGGGTGCAAGCTCCAATATCAAGTGGCTGGTCCCCCCGATCGAGGGGGACCAGCTGCATCTGTAGCACAGACTAGTAAAAGATGTTGAAAGTAAAAATGATGTATTTCTGAGCTTGATCGGAAAAGTGACTGCTAATACATGAAACAGAAGTCATTATAATTTTGACCTCATTTGACCATCTTCCTCACAGGTAAGTAGAATTGGCTGAATCATATGTTGGCAGCGAGTTCTCCAGGCCTCCATCAGAAGTTGCTGGCATGCTACAAGGGTCAGATCGCCATTTGACTTCAAGGCAATTTTCTAGAGACATCGCTAGCCATGACTGAATGCTAGTACCGTTTTTACAAATAGCTACTGGCATTTGTTGCATGCTGCAATTGCTAGTATGATATGGGCATTAGTTGCTCAATGACATGAAAGACACCTGTTTTGTTGCAACCACATTTGTAGCTCGTTAGCTGATGATTAGTGAACAAAACAGTAAAATTAAAAACAAAACATGAAAACAAAACAAAAGGAAACATGAGACGTTTTCATTTATCGGAAAGTAAAAATGTGGGATATATTGAGTAAACATATGTCTTTTTAGTTTGCAGATGAATGTCTATATGGCGTGATATAATGAGTGCGTGGGAAAAGTATGTCAAACAGAAGTAGGTCATCTTATGGAAACATCACCTTTTCCACTTCTTTGTTATTTGCTTGCTGTGCTAGATCTACTTGTGGAAATGGATTTTCTGATTAGGCGAAGAATTAGTAAACACCTTCTCTCTGATTTCAACATTCTGAACATTTCAATGTTGATCCAATACATTTCTAGGCATTGATTATCCTTCTAACATAATCTGAAAAGCCAACATTTTCTTCATAAAGAACCCCAAGTTGATCAAAATTCAGATTGTTGTATTTTTGAATTAATCACTATGCTTTTCACCTTTCAAATGACAAATATGAGAGCAAACATATGTAAATAAATAAAATCTGACAATTGTGGTGCAGGTAAGACTGTTGAATGCAGAAATCACACTTAATACTGTCAGTGTTGCCAGAACTCATCAGTGCCAAGGCGCGGCAAATTGCAAGGCTGCGGTGAAGAACTCCAATCGGATATATGGGCAGTTTTATCCAAATTTAGAATGTAAATCACCCAATGGACAGAAAAGCATTTGATTTCTAAAACTTTCGGTACTTATTGGGAAGTACAGAACAATCAATAAATGCTCACAAAACCCATTGTTATTGCAGTTTGGACCTTCAGAGACTCATAACCTTTATAATTTGTCTACATTGAAATGAAAATGTGTTAAATTGCCGCCGCTGTCTGACACTTACAAAAGTAGCCCAATTTTATAGGCAAGTAGTGTCATGGTTTTCTGAATAGTGATGATTGCCAAGTAGCCCAATTAGGGGTCTAAGGCGCGGCATTGGCATCACTGCTTACTGTCGGAATGTAGAGCAGTTGCTGAGGATGGTCATTAATATTTACAGGGGTTATTTGTGATATTTTATGAATAAAGCTAGACTGGCCCCAGTCTCGGTTCGGTTCCATCTCTGGATAATGTAACAATAAATAATTACGTAATGCCCTATGAAAAAAATGCCAACTCCCCCCTTATTTTCTTCAATGCCAAAAACCCATTCCTCTTCATCCACAAATCGGCGCCACTAATTACACCCACCACAGTCAACCATGCAGCAATATAGAAATATACTGTATTATAAGTGAACGCGAAAGTCCATTGAGCGCTGATTCGAGACTGGTCCAATCTGTTAGAGATCTCACTTCCAAATATTCGTTCAACGAAGCACGGTGATTCCGATGTCAATTACGAAAGCCCGCCCCAGTTTCAATTCAAATATGGTAGCACAAAGCTATGCAGCGGGATGTGGCCTTAAGATCGGATGGGACACTTGTCAACAACTGAGAGGTATTGAGCTCAAGTGGCACGCGCGTCTGATAGACCCATGGTGCAGCGCAATAATAAAAAGGCAACCACTCGACTCGGACTTAGGCCTATTGTCCATATGGCGTACATTATCGCGTGCGGTTTGCAAATGTTTGCACATTATTTAGCTAGGAAGCCTTTTCAAATATCCCGCTGCCAAGCTGCGTTGATTGGTCGGATACAATATCGTTGTTTAGTCGCTTACACAAGCGTTAATGTAGTGAAAACATGGACGTGGTATATAGAAAGATTGCGTGACTCCAAATCCGTAAAAGTGAACTTCCAGCAGTTTGTGGGAGCTGGAAGTCAAATTGCCTACAGACTGGGAGGGTCCGTGTATTGGGTTGATTTTTAATGCTATGTAATCTACATTACCAGTCGTTCTCCACGGACCCGAGGGAGGGTCTAGAATAAAGCATGATCTAGAATAAAATATAACAGGATCAAATTTACAAATTTAATATTTTATTATTCAATTTGTTGAGCAGTTTTAGGCATATTTTTTATATAGAAATCACAGGTTGGCCATTATTGTTGACACATATATTTCACCAATCGCACCAGTAGCTTATATTACTTTTAACCGACTTGAATTGCTTTAAAGAAAAATGACCCAAAATCATGCATGTCCAAGGCTACGATATTTTAATATTTACCATTGTGTTATAGGCGTGTATATCAAATTTTTATATTTTTGTTGGCAAAATTCAGCTTTTAAAAACATTATGAAAAAGCGGGTGATTGATGAATTCAAATAGAAATTGATTTTGCTAAATATTATTGCTGGGGTGCATTGTATGTAATTAATTGTCTACCAGGCACGGTAAACAGTCTGGTTGAGTTGGTATATATGAAGTGGCTAATGTAGTAATGGTGCTCAAATCAATCATTTGGTAAGGCACGACGTCCTTACAGATCTAAAGATTGGCTTTGATGAGGGCAATCCTGAACTGTCAGTTAATAGGTTAAGATAAGATGATCTCTCTAATAAGTTTAAATAAATTAGGTTTAATACAAGTCATGGAATGTGATGGAATGTGATTAAATGTGGAACTAATAGATGTTGTGAATTTGACCCTTAGGTTTGCCATATTAAAATCTTATGGTTTATAGTGTTACCTGTCTCATGAAGATACTAACTAGTCTATAATTTAGTTCACAACACACTCTGTCTGTCGGGAGTCAGTATAAGGGTGCACACAACCAATAACGGTGGCTGGGCAGCGACTAGGTAAGAAGAAAAGGGGGATTCATGAAAGCCCAAGAGTTTTCCTCATGTTGTGAAGGATTAGTTAGACAAAGATCAATTGAGAGTTTGCAAAATGCAGTTTACTTTGCCGTCTTTAAATAAATTTGTCTTTACTACACAATGATTATGACGATAACTGTCAGGCTTGTTAAAATTAGTACTCATTGATGCTACTCTGGATGTGGAGTGATCCTCAGGTAGGGTTCTTTAGAGCTACTCAGAAATTTGGGGTTGAATGTTATCTAGGGGTCATTTAGGGTTATTGTGAAATTATTTGTTGAAGTTTCTAAAGTTACGCTTATTTGATAAGTTTAAGGATTTCCGTCCATGTAACTTGAACATAAGTGTCTATTAGTAGTGGGTATTATGTCATTCTTCCTCAATTGCAACAATTTCAGGCAGTACTTTTTACTCTTTATTATAAAAGTTCAAGCTGGTCTTGGAAATCAATAGTCTCTCTTTAAAAATTTTCCTGAAATAATTTGAAAGAAATAAGATAGAAAGATTTGTTCTTCTCTTTTTATTTTTGGTAAATCACAGTGTCTCCAATAAGCTACCCATATATTTATTCACTGTACCTTTAAGGACAGATGTGGCTTTGTAAGCATTACAGTTTTGCTTGTTTCTTTTGGTGTGATTTCCATGGTAATATATCATTCCCCAGTGTCCAGACTAATTACTACTCTATGCATGCTATGGATTTATTACAGGTTCAGTGCGATACGTTGGAAATCAATACAATAATGCCGGAATCTAATTAATATACTTCTCGCAATGGTAAATTGAATTTCACAGTGTTGAAACCTAAAACAGATTTATTAAAGAAAGTAAAACAACAACAATAGCAACAAGAAATTTCAATGTGTTTGTTTATTTTTTAGCAGGAAAGAGCTATCGTTGAATTTGCAAACCCTACCGATTACATGTCAGTACCTTTTACTGACACATAGCAGTTAAGGTTATACAGGATTTTGAAATTTTGTGTAGGCAAATTGGCTGCAGCCACCTAAAATATTTTGTTTTTTCAAAAAATAAACATGGCAGGCCTAAAAATCATACTTCATCTTAAAGTTGACACTCTAATGATTATTATTGTAATACTTTTAACGTCATAACTCATACACAAATGTACTTTGTAAGTGTTTCAATTTGTGTTCAATTTCATGAGCATGAGGTTTTTTGGGAAAGAGGCCAGGAAAATATGGGGAGAGGGTCCGATTTCATTGCGATTTCGCATATGTGTTACAAACAAACCAATGAAATAATGTACCTATTTATTCTTTCGATAGGTCCTCCTGATTTAAAACAGTAAGCTTACATGTTCACAGAATGTCAATGAAAATGATGGGGTAAATGTCGTCTTTTTTGCAACAACAATATTAATTTAGTGTGCCAATATATTGACACAATTATTCCCTACATTATTTCTTTGAAGTATCAGCTAACACATGCATATCAAAATTTTATGAATCAGGTACGGGAAACATTAAAAATAATTTATTTTATCTCAGCATATCAGGCCAAATGGTCCAAAATGGAGTTCTGAGATATGCACACATTTAGTTTCAAGTACTCACATTTTCTGCTATTTCACAGTATCAATTCACAATCCCATAATATTCCAGGTGCAGTACTCCTGTATTACTACTGATAATCCTTACTGCATGGGAAGTATCAATTGATTTTCACAAAACTTGCAGAAATTGACAAATTTCTGCCAAAACGTCCACACTATCTATATCATGTTCAAACCATGTGCTAAGCTGTTTACAATGCTAGTTGGTGTTGCCAGGGCCAAGGTGATAGTACTTATTTTATTGATTTTGTCTAGTATAGTGCTGGTTGAATACTCATGCTCCACTGTGCTTATGCTTAGTGATTTTAGAAATCAAATGAAAATGATAGGGTTGCCAGTTCATGCACTGGAATGATAATCACTATAAGGGGGCACATCACTAAATAAATGTCCCATTGAAATACATGTGAAAATACAATAAAGTAACTAGGTGCATAATAATTATGAGTCCTGGGGAGGGTAGAATGGGGAGGGGGGAGCAGTTTTTGGCAAACCTTTACAGTGCATCTTTATAAGGCTTAGAAAACACTACAGAAACATTCAAATCTGCATCATAATATCTAGGCCATTTAAAGTTTCCACATTGGCAAAGTTAGGCTGCCCGAGAGCAGGGCCAGGGGAGGATGACAGGAAATGTCGGCATACCTTTTAAAATCTAACCCACGGGCCCCATGTATATTTGGGATTCCCCCTTCCAAAGAAAATGATAGCCCCTCACACCTTCTCTTTCTTCCATGAGTTACACCAAATGCGGAAGGATTTAGTGTAGTGTCCCCTTAAAACAAGAACTGTCTTTAAAAAAGAATTTGTGCTGTGGGATATCTAGAGCAAATATTGATACACAAAAATAATTAAAAAAATACTTTGTTGATACAATATTTTCAATCTACATCTCTGAGATGTTTAATATATACATATACTTCATAAATAAAAATTAAAAAACAAAAGACAAGTTGAGTGGAATTTTCACCCTCCGTAACCTTAATGTACGATCTTATGATATGAAATTGGTTAATTTTTTCATCATAAAAAAAGCGAATTGGAACTTAATGCAAACCATCGTAGGCGAAAAGTGTGATTAACAAAGAAATAATTAACACAAATATGACCTTTTACTAACAAAATACAAGTTTTTGTGCAATGATTGGCATAAATATCATTTTAATCTCTGGAAAGAATCCCTAAATGAAAAACGTGTCATTTTCTAATCCCGAAGGCTTGTCAGAACGTGACAATTTCATTTGCAAAGATGATTTCATGGTAAGCTGCTCCAAAATTTGCGGTGAATAACTGGGCTATATTCCTACAGGTTGTTATCATTAGATGGCATTTGCCATTGGTTGTGATTTGTGATAAGAACAGCATTAAGTGAACATAGATTAGAACAGAGCCTGTAGATATACCAAATTGAGCTGTCAGTTCTTTTTTTAATCCTGAGAGACATTACTCTTAATTTCCTGCACCGGTTCAGTTCCGATTAAATTTCTTTATTTAGAAAATAAAAAAACGTGGAAAGTTAGGAAACTAAAATGTTAATTATGATACAAGGTTACTGAAGTTAAAATAGATAGATGAAGATTTTTATCACCAATATGATGTAAAGTATATTAAATATCTTACTGTCTTGTGATCTCGAGCTGCTATCATCTGTTATTCTATCAAGTATAATGTCAATAATCAGATTAGACCTATTTGGAACATATTTTTGTTTCAGGAAGCCGATTCTAGAAATGAGGTCCCATTTTAATTAATTTTTCATGAACACTCTATCAAATAATGTCATGTAAATGAATAATGAATATAATGGTTAATGGAGATGGGTGATTAGTCTGCTGCACTTTGCACTGAGCAGGATTAGAGTGGTGTAGAACCAAAGAGTACCGACTCCACCATATTTATGTGTTTTGCGCATGAATTGCAAAATTGTGTACCTCCAGATTATTTAGAGAATAAAGGTATTGTTTTTAGCCACTGTAGTGCGTCTATCGTCTCATATAACATGGGCGACATCATTATTTTAAGTAAAACAACAAGGCAAAGCTGAGTTGTTTTACGCCAAAAATAATGATGTCGCCTGTGTTTTATGAGACGATAGATGCACGACAGCGGCTAAAAACAATACCTTTATTCTAATTCTTAAACACTTCAATTCAAATAAAAATATCGTAAGTATTACAAATTTTAATCAAATTAAATCCTACATTTTGCAAGGAATTACCTAGGGCTTAAAATTGATCAGTCCCGTTGTTGCTATGCCTCTCCGATTGGTTCAAATAGTGAGTACGCGTATCGCGTCGATGCACAAATGCTTACCCGTATGTTATCGTGTCATATCACACGAGTAAGAACCAATAAGATTGCAGGAACGTTCTCAAGTGTTTAAGAATTTGTTATACGCCTGGCAAATTTAGATTTAAAAGTCTGTAGAGATTTTTTGTGACAAAAAAAAAATATGTGAAGCGCTGCATGTGCAAACCTTTGTAACCTTTGCATTTTACATTATCCAATGAAGCATTGCTCTCAAAATGTGTTCATAAAGCTAAAACACCCAATGGTAATAAACAAAATGCATCTGACATAAGGTTAATAAAAAAACCAGTATTATTCTTACATTCCTTTTAAGGTGATGCGCTAAGCAGCAGTGCAGTGCAGAAAAAATGTCAAGTTGCACTCAAAACAGTAACAGATTTCCAGGACAAAGCCTATTCCACAGGAAAACAACCACAATATTTGGAGGCGATTCCACAGGGCATTGAGATCATAAAAATCAAATTATACTAGGGGATTTGAACTTGACATCAAAGCTGCTATTTTATGTGTGGAGAATGGTGCAAAAGAAGTTGGGAAAACACAATTTGCCAAAATTGTGCATTAAAATTGTGCAGTGAGCAGAAAAAAATCTCTTGTGCAGCGAAAGGCAAATCGTTGGGCACAAACCAAAGTAGCCGATTCTAGTGAAAAGTTAATTAGAATTATATTTGTTCTCCTATAATTTGATTAAATGCAGCCTGGGCATATCTTTTGGAGGGGCCAGGACTGCTGGAACATATTATTTTTAATGTAAATAAAATTGGGAAGACAAATGTGTGTATCCAAATTTAATTAGCCCCTTTTCCTAGCTGAATGCACCATGACCTGGACAAATCCATGGAAATGATCTATCTCTTGCAAGCAGCAGGCTATGCACCTGATTAAATGACCCAATTTCTAGAAAAGCAAGTAAGGTTCCTCTTGGCAGGTGGATAAATGGAACACATCAATGGTCACTATGTGGTTTTGACTATCCTATAAAACAATTGATTAAGTGCTGAAGAAAAAAAAACTAAACAAACCAAATTGAAGTAGGCAATCAGTTTTAAGTAATAGATGTTTCATAGAAATACAAGAAACGTAAAACCAATCAATACAAAGCAGTAGACGAGTAGTTGAATACTTAAAAACTGGAAAGAAAAGAAAACGGAGGAGAGCACTTAGACGTGTCTCGGAACAAGAGGTGATATAAGCAAGGTTGGCAACAGTAAGATACATACAACAGGTCAATAATGCATGTCACCTGAGAAGCAGTGTGGGCATCAGAAAGGAAATGTGTCCAGTAACATGTATGTAGCGCTCTAGTATTTACCAATGGCAACACATTACTATCGACTTTGTCAACACTTCTTTGTATGCCACAGTTACCTAATACCCATACTGAACATCAAATATGACGTGGGTAGTTTTATTGCCCAATTTAAGTATTCGGATGAAGAATGGATGGGGTGGGGTCTAACTTTGTTGGGTTTTAATAAACAATAACCCTTCGTAATTCTGCCTCCTCTCCAGCATTGCTTTGACGTGGGTCTTGTTGCTTTTTGGCTGCCTTGTGTTCTGATCTCAGTTGTTGTTTATATTTTTTAATATATTGTTATATAATACTTATCTCATTGTAGTTTTTTCCTTATATTTTGTGTACGATGTATCTCGACCCCCGGGCCGCGATTTGTGCCATACAATATCACACACATATCATATACCTCTTGTGAAATTTTGTTTTAGCATTCTAACAAGTCATACAATGTACTCCATCACAATTCTGTATTGAATTTTCCAAAAAGCTCGGAGGCATTTGACCTCGACCATTGCCTGAAATGTACTGATATAATTACCACAAGCATCATTGATCATTCCTCCTAATTACCCAACTGAACTACCGCATAATGCGAAGTTAATGAGCCCCTCTATTGATTATAATACTAGTACAAGAAAACAGATTACTCCATATTAAATGATATAAAATAGGATTGTATGTTTTCAGCACTTAGCAGTTTCATGTCTAAAATTGCCTGCACTGGGAGAAAATTATGGTGGAAATTTAAAGCCGATGGGAGTGCAATGACAATTATTGTCGGAAATATCAAATTGGTGCCGAAACTCAAATGGTCTTATTATCAAAATAAAATTATATGGAAAACATATCTGCCCACTAAATTCTTGGAAAGAATTTGGGTAACTCCCACCAGAATATTCTGGGAAAATGTTGAAATTTCAATAATTTCATTGAAGGAGTGCAGGAGATTATGGATACCATTCATCAAAAACACTAACCGGGTTAATTGCATGAACTCTGCCCTATGATACATATTTGTCAGAGGAATTCTTGTTATCTTTAGGGCTTTATTGATTCACAGTTTCCGAGATTTTGTGATTATATTGGGGAAAAAACAGAATAAAAATTAGTTGCAATGAAGTACATGGAAATGAAATCAATATTCACTCAGAAGGCATGACCTAATTAGAAGAAAGAAGATACATCAATATTACTCCTTCATTAATTTACCTCAGATCATTTATACACCTCAGATCATTGAAACAGACCTATTCATTTATATTTTAACCCTATATTTCTTGTAGTATATGGCTTACTCTTGATGTAAAAATGAAAAGAAGCCATCAATTTTCCTCCTAAAGATGTTATTACACCTGTTCAGTGTCAATGGCATGAAAAATAATCTGCCCAAGAAATTCTCAGAAAGCATTGTAATGACACCCACCAGAAGTTGAAACAAAATGTGTATTATTGAAGAGATTCATCAGGAATTCACAAATCAGATTGAAAAGTTTACATAGTAATGTTTGTCTTTCTCAATGGTGAAGGCAACAGATTGGATTGCCGAAAACTGTATGGAAAACAAGCAAGTTTTTCTTGGAATTTTACTACGAAAACTTTGAAATCAAATTTGAGAATGAGGTTAATAATTGTATGCGATCTGCCATATCATACTTGTTTATCTCTGGAGTACTTCATATTGGTAAGGCTTTATGGAGTTTTTGAGATTTTCTGATTGAAAAAAAAGACGTAATAGTATTTTGTTTTGAAGTGAAATGTACACATGATATCAATATTCACTCATAATAAATAACTTAATTTGATGGAAGAAAAAATATCAGTATTATTCCTTCATTAAGTTGACAGTAGATCATTTTAGATGTAATCATTGATATTTTACCGTACGTTTTATGTAAAAAATGGCATTTTACCTTACGTTTTATGTAAAAAAGAGCAATGCCGTCAATTTTGCTGCTTTTCAGTTCTCAAGGCTTAACACTCTTCAATTTAACTTTATCAGAGTTAGTTTTTTTATTGATCTTGCATCAATGTCCCTGAAAAGAAATAATTTTATATGTTGATGATATTGCTCTGATTGTAATCGAAGATATCAGTATGTGTCAGTGTAATTTTATTTTGATATAACATAAAAAGTAAGTGCAAAAATAAGCTGATTAGCCTTACCTATAACTGTCAGAAGATGATTTTGAAAAGATGATCTTTATGTGTCATTTCTTTAAAGGTGCATGAGTTTAAAATCCCATAAGATAAGCTTATGGTCTGACCCTGAGACGATAATATCATCGTCTGAGTTTTGAGTCTAACATATTCTGTTAAGGGTACACGACGTATTGGTCGAAGCAGGCTAAAAATCGATTTTCATTATTTAAATCAATATATATTATTGAAAAATAACACTTTGATGTTTTGCAAAAGGTCATTCTACAAATCATATACTTTGAAAACTTGCTTGATTTATTGTTGTTTTAGTAAATGTACGTTTTACAAAAGTGTTGATGTTTCAGCCCTCTTTAGAACATAACTCAAGCACCACATGACCTACAAAAGTAAATCTGCTATATTTGAAATCTTCTACACACTCGCTATGAAATGATCAATGCAATTTTTGCCAAAGCTCACTACCATTCACAAGATGATGTGAACTACCAAATCGCAACAGTTTAAAATAGTTGCTAACCTTAAATTGACAAGTGTATTCAAGCAGTATTTTGAAATTTCACAAAAATTGTGCCCTTAATTTTGGCTAAAGTCCAGTTTTTAACATGTATGCAATGTTTGTCTGCACACAAATCAGCATGTGAAATAGTTAAGATGAATTCAGCATCTTCTGTTGAAAAATTCATGACTTTTGGAATAAAGTTATAGATCCGGAACTTTATTCCACAACACAGTTCAATAGCAAGTTCCTAATAATTTTTTTGTCTCTTATTTTCAACATGCATGTTTGTAATCTAAATTACTGTTTGTTAGACTCTATGAGTATTCAATCAAAATAAGGCAATGTTTTCTCAATTTAGATTTTTTTGTGTGTGAAATCTCTCCGAGCCCCTTTCAATGATCATATTAAAATTGATATAGTGAAACATACCATTAAGCTTGATTGTATAAAAAGTATTCAGCTAATTGGACAACATTTTCTAGAGAAATGACTTGAATATTTATGCAGCAGTGTTTATATGAAACAAAATAAATAAATCATCACATTTGCATGTTTTATTTGAACACTTCATATTGTTTTTAAAAATGTTACATTTTACATATTACAATGTTTATTATGTAGCGGGTGCTTGTTTCAGATTAAATCATTGATTTGTGATAAGCTACTTTATAATAAACTGCAAGTCCATTTTTGTCCAATCAAACTAACCTTATATACCCACCCCTTTCTAATATAGCACTGATTTTGCAAGTGATTGGTAAACATAATGGCACGTTGAAACGAATAGATTTGTGTCCCCTAGCAGTTTATCCAGGATGATATTCATCATCTCACGACTCCAGCCAGCCAGCCAGAAGATAAAAATCTATTTTGTGGCATTATGAGAAAAGAGCTCCAATGTCCTGGCTAACTGTTTCTTTTTGAGAGACAATATTTGATTTACACCGTAAGGCATTTGTTAACCTGTGTGTTTCTTTCGACACAAGGCCAAGCCGACGTGCAGTTTCTGCTGATGTATAACAAACAAGTTTCTGAGCCGTATTCTCTTGGTGATATGGACAATGTTGTTTTCTGCTTGAACAATACCACGCACCGATTGCTGATGTTCACTTTTACTGTCACTTGATAAATGTTACCTGAAACGTGTCTGAAAACTTTGATTAACATTGTGTGATTTTTTGTCTTGAGGGTGGAGTGCGGAGTAAATCAGGTATGGTTAAGAGATGATAGGGAGATTTGGGGACTTTGTTGCCAGACAAAGAGCTTGTATCACTTTCAAATATTGATAAGACAATCTCATTGCTAAATCATATACAGTTTGTTCAAATATTAATGTGCATTTCTGATGAAAATGTGAAATGAAAACATAAGTCATCACATGTTTCTGATGAGAATGGAAAGTGTAAAATTACATGTTATTAGTTTTACAATCAAACTGTTGTGCTATAACGAATTGTGAATAAAACCACACCGCTAGTAGTGATAAAAATTCCAAAGTACTGGACCATTTATGTAAACTAAGTTATTTAGTTTATTTGATCATTTTGATGGTTAAATGAATCAAAGTCCCTCCCCCAGAATATGCTGCATTTGATACAAGACTCAATAAATAATCACATGTAGCATGTATAGGGGCAATAATAAAACCACAGGAGATAGTGATCCTTTTCTGTGGGTTATAGTATATTCAGTTAGTCACGTCAGTTCTGAAGTTTCAAATTTGTTTCCTGGGCATTGAGGGACTTGTGTTTTTTGATGTCTCCTCTGAATTATATTAGGTATTTTACCATTCATCCATTTTTCTGTGTGTTACTTAGCAAACCAAAGTTTGGGGACAAACAATCTACATGCAGCATATGGTAAAGAAAAGAACATTGAAGAGGGAAAGATGCACCTGCGTACTGTTTGCCAAGTTCTCCCTGAAATTTCAATTCTCTTCTTTAAAATACTTGACTCTTTAAGTTGTTGCTTTTTGTCAGAAAGCACTACACTTGAAAGTGTTAATAGTTTACTGTCTTCAGTAGATAGCAGCGTCTCAAGTAGAACTATCAAAACAGTGTGCTTCAACAGGCTCATGTGTACATTCCATTCTGTCGAATTCAATTCAGCATACCTTCAATTATGTTCAGTTCAACATATCTTTAATTCTGTCCAATTCAGTTCAACTTAGTTTTATTCAAAATCTTTCCTATGCAAGACTCAAAATGGCAATTATCACTTTAGAACACAAAATATCAATGATTATCTTTTGATTTAGTAGTATATACTTTGGAATAGAAAGCATCACTTCAAATTAACAATGATATGAAATGTGTATCTTTCATAGCTTTGTTTATTTGAAAAGTGATTTTTTTTATTTATGACTTAAGGATAGCACGTCAGAATATAGCAGAACACTTTTCAAATAAAACAAAGATATGAAATGTTGACTTTCATTTTGACACAGCTTATAATTATGTACTTAAGATTGAAAGATGCATAATGCCACAAAAAGTGGCATATAATTATTGGTAATTGACAAAAATGCAGTCTTTTAAAATATGCTTTCACATAGCATTTCATTTTACAAAAAATGCTTTTCTTAGAGTGAAGATAAAGTGAGCCACAAAACCTGAGATGTGTGTTGAATAGATGAAAGTCACAATTAATTCTAATTCAGTTAGTGCGTCTTGTCAGGAATACACACAATTTGCTTGGTTTTCACCTATACATCATGTCACGATAGTGGATAGTCATATAAGACAGTGAGCGCGCCGACATGCAACGGCGGCATGCTTGTACTAGTTGTAGATCCTCAATGATCGCGCGATAATGCGTTCGCGTTATACACGTGCGAGAACTAAGAACGCGGTTTGGCGGCTTCAATGTTTGTGACGGTTTTGTTCATTTAAAACAACAGGGATGTCCTGACAAAAGTAACTTTATTTTTCTGAAGAAAAGGCAATTTTACTTATAAAAATTATACTAAACTGAATAAGAATGAGAATAAAAGATAGGATTTTGTTTTTTGTCTATCCAATATCGTGTGCGCCGACATCCACTACTCAAAATATTGACCAGCCCATCCATTATGCCATGATATTGGATAGGCAAAAGACAAAATCCTATCTTTTTTTCTCCAAATCATTTACGGGGGCGGGTATCCTTTTTCAACACAAATATCTTCTTCAATTTATTGTAAATTATACTGGTGAATACAATTTTTATTAAACAGTTGATATGAGATTTAGGTGGAATGGATCTCTTATTGAACAATATAAATTTTTGTTTTTTGACCAAACAATCATTCTTGAACATTGCATAAGTGATAATATGCAGAAAACCATTTCAACTTGCAATTTTCAAGTTATGCGACGTTACATTCTGCATAGTATATATGAGAAATTTAAATTGTCTTTTTGCCATTTCACCAACATCTGATTGGATTACATTTACTGACAATAGGAGCAGGTTCAATAAATCACCAGATATCTAGCAAACAAATCAGGAGAATATGGAGGAGATATTCTATTTACACGGCCATAAATACACCTTGGGTTTCTGTCCCTAATGTACACAAATTTGGAATGTTATGTGTTTTCAATTCCCAAGATAGGTGTGGTCTTTCAGTGAAACAAATAAGGGACAAGAAATGTAAGATGCAGACAAGATAATTTATTATTTTCTCTCCAGATTGATTGATGAGGTTAGCAGTGGTTAGAGTTAATTTCATTGTAATTGAGAAAGAGAAATGATCAAGTCGAAAAAATCCAATTATAAGGAGCAGAAGAAAAAAAAAAAGATTGAATCAAAATAAGAATTCTGATTGTGTTACCACCAGGTTTCTCGAAAGTGTGCGGACATTCTGTCCAGACAAGTTTTGACAATTTGGACGCATTGTCAGTCTCTCTTCATGTGTATCCTGCATCCACGGTGGTCTGATTGATCGAATCCAATGCAAAGCTCAACCAGATTTCATGACCAAAAGCTTACTAAAATTGTGCTGATATGTTGAAAAAATTTTACTAGAATTTTCCTCAACTTCCCTTTTAAATTTTTAAATGTGTACAAAACCCACCTAGGTTTGTTAAAATTGGAACATAACAGGTTCCTCTAGATTGGTACAATAACAACATTGTGTCTCGGAATTGAGCCATTTTTGATTGTGAGATGTGATATGCAATGATTGGAACAAATAAGAATACTGAAAATCCAGATGGATGCACAAATTTCTGTAACGTTGTCAGCAAAACGTGATTACCATTACATTAAGGTTAATTATTAGGAAAGACATAATGATGAATGATAAATGGTTCCATAAAGACTGAATAGGTTGAAGGTTACCCATTAATAGCATTAAGCTAATGAGTGGGAATGTGGGCAGAATTACATTCTTGCAAAATATATTTTATGATAAACACAGGGAATGCGTTTAAGTAATTAGCTCAGGGCAAATGGAGTTTAGCGCTACTGCATAAATAAATCTAAGTGAAATGTATAAAATGTTAACAATTGAATCCCAATTTGTTGCATTTGGAAAATTTGTAATTGCAAGATCAAGTGAAATGAATGATTTATAATTTTAGTCACAGGAATATTTTCTGGCAAACAAACTGTTATTTCTGTCATCTTGACATCTTAGGAAATTGTGCGATAGAGATTTAAGCAAGTATAGGTCTTATCTGTTAAGTTAATCCATTTACATACCTGTGAACATACAGGTGCAGAGTTAATTCAGACACCTGAGAAACACCTGTTATCCATAAAACCCAGCAAAGTGGTCATGTATATTTATTCTATACTATAGAAAGTTCCTGACAAACACCAAAACCAAAAAACAAAAGTGGTCATTTATTACCTACCTTTTTATCTGGTTCAAAATGATCAAGATATTAATTTTAATCCACTATAAAGCTTTGCCTCTTGCAATAGTGCTCGTAGAATGTCCTTATTGTGAAACTGTAGAAGCTATAATAGAGGTAAGACTTCCACACGGGATAAACAACTGTGCACGGAGACAAAAACGGAGCTGGCAAAGTGTTCCGTCAGTTTCTAGCTCTGCACAACCAGTGGTCTGAGTGCACTATGACGAGTAGCTAACTATTCAATGTACTATTACCAATGCAGTGCTGACTCGACTGGTTCCCGGCATACAATATGAGTTGCATGGAGTATACGTATGGTGACGTGCATGTGTGTGTGATCAAAATTGATGCACAGAATTGGCTTTAGAAGGCTTGGTTTAGATTTAATATAGTAATGAAGGGAAGGGGGAGGTTGAAAGAAAATGTAATTGCTAAAGGTGAACGACTTTAAGGAAAAAAGGAAACATGTTTATGCAACAGGTTACTATAAAAATGAAATGGCATCCTTACTGGTGCCAGTACTGCCTCCCCACCTTTGTTTACAAGCCATCCCAAAAGTTAGCAAAACATTTTTTCTGTATAATTGAATAGCAACCCATTCTTAACCATTTGCTATCTTATTGGTTCTCAGCAGGGTTAAATGACACAATAAAACATGGTCTAGCGCTTGCACATTGACATAATCTTGTACATACTATTTTAACCAGCTAGAGGCGCATAGCAACAATTCCTTGTAAAATGTTGGATTTAATTTGATTAAAATTTGATTAATATGAATTGAAGTGTTTAAGAATGAGAATTAAGGTATTGTTTTTAGCCGCTGTCATGCATCTAACATCTCATATAACACAGGCGACATCATTATATTTAGCTTAAACAACTCCGCTTTACCTTGTTGTTCTGCTTAAAATAATGTTGCCCATGTTATATGAGACAATAGATGCATGACAGTGGCTACAATAATACCTGTATTCTATAATTCATAAACCACTTGAGATCCGAATAAAGGGTTCATAAATTTTAAGTTCCCGAAGACTTTTTAAAATAAACCACCGTATCTGTCATGCTCCAAGATGCACAAATCAAATAGCGTGTTTATACTGAGCACCTCGCATTACCGCAAATTCACCTTCACCCGCATTTCAATCCTCTCGCATTCACCGGGTCGTTTCTGCTGGGTTGAAAATGCAGGGTAACGATTCTCTACGCACGTTATTATGAGGGAAGGCGGAAGTCTTGAAAAACATTTCGTGACCTTAGGGTCAGATTCAGGTCACTCGCGGAGATATTTCATGTTGAACTTTAGGGATTTTTGCAGTTGCATCATGTTGGCTTCTGGGCTGAATTGTTGCATTTAATACAGCTTCCATCATCTTTTTATGAGCATCAGCATTGCGTCTAGTCTTCCCATCTAAAATCTTCCTCACGACCATGTATCGTCTTGAAACGCATAACCATATCATTGACCAAATATTAAATGGACTCTGTGCCAGACCCCTTTTCCTTTTCAGACATGATTTAGGAGCTACCAAGGTCAAGTAGAAATTCTAGCAATTAGGCCTATAGCAAGATGAAATTATAGCATTTTAAAATAATATTATTGGTGTCAGATCGTGAGAATGAACCACATGAACTCCGCGCGAAATATTCGATCTGGTATGACCTTTCGCTTACGAGACTTCCGGTATCACTGGCAAATAGTCATCCGATCTGTTTCCACTGCAAACGTTACCTCGTATTCCCGCTATTAACCACCTCAAAAGGTGGTTGACGGATTCACTCGCATCACCGCGCATTTACCTTCACCCAATCTGTTTCTGCTGGGGCCGTTACCGCGTATTTAATACCTCGCATCACCCCGAATTAACTCTCATTCACCCGCAATTGTTTGCTCAGTAGAAACAGGCTAAAAGAATCTCGCTGATGGAAGATGTCTTGATCACCCTTTTTAAAAATACCAGACCAACATCGACATGAAGAAAGAAACAATATTTATCAGTAAAGAGTGTTTTCCATTCTTCATTCCATATAAGATGATCTAGGCACCACTGTTGTCTTTTTGTCAATAGATGTGTTTAGACGGTAGCTTAACTTCCGAATGTAACTTACAAGCGAGCCAGCAATTAAATTATGCTACAAGTGAGTGTGTGTCCACACGGGACTTAGTTGTAAGCCAACTCAAAAGTAAGAGTGACCTTCACTGGTAAATTATCTACCAAAAAAACGTTGACAACGTAAAGAAAGCAGCAAGTTTAAAAAGCCCCACCTCGGCTCACTTTTTGAAACTTGGTCCCATTTGTAAAATGTACTGATTTCCTGGGACTGATTTAAACTTTATCATAATATTATCAACTTCAAACATTGCCAGATGTGTTATGTATCTTTAATGTGCCGATGCGATATTAATTTGTAAGACCATAAAGGTTATAATCTTGTTCTTGTATGGTAAGCCAACATCCTATATATGTTTTGTTTTATAATATTAATTTCATGATTAATGATTGAATTAAATGAATAACAAGTAGGCATATAATGCCAGTCATGCTATTATTAAAACGTCATAACTTGTTGGAAACGCTGTATTCTGTTTAAAAATAAATAAAATAAAAACGCCGATTTTGCTGTTGATGTTCAAAATGGGACCAAGTTTCAAAAAGTGAGCCGAGGTGGGGCTTTTTAAACTTGCTGCTTTCTTTACGTTGTCAACGTTTTTTTGGTAGATTTCCTTTCTTTTTATGAATGAAGCCGGGTAGCTCCAAGCTTGAAAAGTCATCCAGTTACGAAGTTTGAATAATATTATTCTTGATTTATGACAATAAAAATACGAGTATATATATAGCTAGACCTATAACTAAAATATACGTGGTTCTATAATGTAGCCTAGATACAGACTTTAAGGTACATATTTCGAGGTGCATAACAGACACCAAATTTGTGTCATAACAAACACCAAATTGGTGTCGATGACCTGACATGCATGCATTCTTTTGTGATGGTATTTCAATTTGTGCCGAGTGTCCTTGGCAGACTTGACTATGCTTCAGTGGTCATGAAAGGATTCAATAGATAACCTCTGCCCCACTAATCCCCAGCTATTGTCTGAAATTGCACCTCGGAAGATATATTATAACAACTCAGTCCCTCAAATGATAGTCATATAACGACCAAAAGATAAATGACTGACTATCATTGAGGACTGAGTTCCGCAGTCTAAATGTAGCCCTGGGACAATCTAGTTGGTATCCAAATTTCGCCGTTTGTGGTTCTTTGTAGCCCTGCAGGCAATTTTCCTGCTGGCCTTCCATACTAGCGGAACAATTTTCCACACCTACAGAGTGTTTGTAATCAACCTACCGGGACGGTATGACAATTGTCATGTTGTACGATAGCTGAAGATGACAGAGAGTCAGGTCTCTAAATCGATTCAACAACCATTCATACATATCACAATCATGTTTTATTGTCCTATTATCATGCGAATTTGCCCGTGGTAGGACAGAATATATTTAAATGAGAATACTACAATGAGTAACGACGTATTGCATAGTATGCATACCCTATAATACCTGATCTAGTTTCTTGTGTTATTCAGATTTCTTTTGATCCTTGTTGATAGTGTTGTATCACACTATACTGTGTTTTTAAATAGGCCCTTAATACAATAAACAATTTCCCTGAGAATGAAACAACTTGCTTTAATAAAAAAAATAATATCACAATAGCACTGGATGTTTAAAATTATGTTATCCTTGATTAATGACAATAAATTGTTTAATAAAAGATTGAAAAAATAAATCAGTTGGTCACCGGGTTTCGAACTCGGGATAGCATATCTGGAGTCACGCGCTCTAACCATTAGGCCACGGGCCTCTGCTGTAAATTACTCTGTCGAAATACAGCATTTATTATATAAATGGATGCGTCGTCCGATAAGAACAAAAGAATTGTGAAAAACTTGAATTTTTTTGGCGAATGGGGCTCAGAATTTGTATGTAGGGTATCTCAGAAACTGCTAGGGTATATTTGGAAGTGAAAAAGTAGTGTGAAGGTGATAACCAGGTAGACCTGTAGCAGTGTCCAAAAATTCTGGAACAGTATGATTTACCACTAATTTTCGCTATGAAATACCGCGTGAAATGGAAGCAAAAATATTTGTTTATTACTAACAATGATTGACTGTAGGATTGGTGGCCCTTTTGAATTAATGAGTTGTCAAGATATTACACCTGGGACTGTAAATAACATTTAGCATGGTTTTAGATACATTTGGTACCCATATAAAAATAACATCGAACAATAGAAGTCAAGTGTTTTAATGTTAGGTGTAAATATAGTCTCATGGGAGCATCTGTTATTAGTCTTCTTTATCAGTCTTTTTTTTAAAAACTTGCTGGTCACGGCTACCGCGTGACTCTAATGCCGTGATTATGCACAGTCAGAATAGGATTGGGTCATCAAGGTCATGCTTACATGCGAGTTAACATGCAAGTCTTGTTCACACTGGCCTTGCATTCGGATATAGCTCGCTACATGTAAGATATCTTACATGTAAAATTGTCACTTGTAACTTGCATGTAGCTACATGGGAGTGCGTTTAGACGGGCACTGCAAGTTTACATTCGAATGTACTTACAAGCGACTTTACAAGTGATCGTCTGAACAAGACTAGTGATTTGGCCTTTATGAAATACTCATGTGGTTTGTAAGAGCGAAATATGACCTTCAAAAGTTAACGATAGACTGTGCATTTCATGCGTTTGTCCATTCTCTGTTGATACCTTTTTGCTGACCAAAATTGGTGTCTTCTGGCAATAATTCTCTGGTATCTGCCATCTCTCTAGGTAGACATGTGGTCTTCTTCTAGAACCTTACTTCCTGTTGCAAGTCCTGTTGGAATGTAACGATTCCATTAAAACCCAACCATGGACTTCTCTGGGCTACTTCCTTCACCGACAGACCAGCTTCCACCATTTCAATGATGCACACCTTTTCAAATGAATTGCATTGTGATGCATTCGCATTTGCTGCCACCATTTAAGCATGTGAATTTGAAATCAGATGTGCATCCACAGTCGGAAATTCCACTTCAACTTCATCATTTCTTTTGTCATCTCAGGATAAATCGTAAAGGTCACTTGAGCATAGATAATGAGCCATTGTGCGAATTCTATATAAATCTGTATTGGGATGCAGTGTCCATAATTTTTAGGCGGGGAGTATATTTGCCAAACATTTTGCATCTTCGGATTGAAAATTTTCTACAGGAAATATGTGGTAAAAACAGCAAGCTATAAAAAAAATCAAAAACCTTTCTCATATAGTAATATCCAATAAAACATGCATATTAATTTTTTTTTAAAGTCTCTTCTCTTTCAGAAATCTGGGAGTATACGTTTTCCAAAAAGGGTCCTTATTGTAGGCATCAAGTTTCATCAAGAAAATTTTCATATTTGTGACCTTCCAAGAATTCAATAAATATCAATTTGTTAATTGTTTACAATTGAAAGTAGAACTGAAATTTTATATGACTTGCAGAATGTTTCATGATTTGACATGGTATTTTCAGCATTCTATTGATAATTTTTATTGAAAAAAATTGCAGGGGGCATTTATTTGAGGGGGAGCAGTATTAGAGGTAATAAGACTATATCTAGTTAGTTCAATGTTCATGTATTCTTTTGAAATAATACAATTTTACATTAATTGATTTAATCAATATACATTTTATGTTGAAAGCTTATTAGCAGCTGCATCTTATGATCGGCAAAGAATCTTTTTACCAATCACAAAAAAAAAAAAAACAGCACAAAATCAATGCAATAAATTCTAAAAATGATTGAATCTGGTACAAGCATATAGCAAATTTGATAATGATAAACAGGCGCAATGATTTCTCTCCCTTAGGTATCGTATTTATGATGAGCACAAATCTAATTTTCTTATTATATTCCACCAAAGTAGTGTGTGTTCAATTAGGGAAATTAGATAGGTGACTGCCGGATAAATATTAAATTATCAACAAGTTCGCAAATCATCTTCGAAATCGGTGGGTAATTAATTGCATACATGAAAGCACTGTGATCGATACAAAATAGTGGGTATAGGAGTTCACATTAGTGTCATGTTTGAGATAACATATCTCTGATGTAATACCGGACGGATTGTTAAGTGCTATTTCCACATCCCAATCAATTTGCCATAATTGAATGTTTTCAACAAAATATTTGTATGATATTGCATGCTTGACGTAAGTGTGTGAACATCAAAAGCTTGCAGCCAGCCATACAGACATCCATCCTGCCTCTGGCTACATTCTAAGTAAATTTGTATAGAGCATTTAGACAGGATGGAAAGTAATCTTGGAGTCATAGCTACTGGCTTGCATGCACTATTTTTGATAGTTCTGATTGACCTATCGGAAAATTGGCTTTATCTGACTGAGATGGGGAGGGAGCATCCCATTGATGATGTTAATATCAACCTGTTGTTGCCTGCCCAAGGCAAACCATTCAAATCAAAACTGGCTACATAAAATACATTGACTTGTGGTCTTCTAGAACTTTGTTTCCTGTTGCAAGTCCTGTTGGAATGTAACGATTCCATTAAAACCCAACCATGGACTTCTCTGGGCTACTTCCCTCCCTGACAGACCAGCTTCCACCATTTCAATGATGCACACCTTTTCAAATGAATTGCATTGTGATGCATTCCCATTTGCTGCCACCATTTAAGCATGTGAATTTGAAATCAGATGTGCATCCGCAGTCAGAAATTCCACGTCAACTTCATTTCTTTTGTCATCTCAGGATAAATCGTAAAGGTCACTTGAGCATAGATAATGAGCCATTGTGCGAATCCTATATAAATCTGTATTGGGTTACAGTGTACGTATTTTTTAGGCAGGGAGTATATTTGCCAACCATTTCGCATCTTAGGATTTAAAATTTTCTACAGGAAATAAGTGGTAAAAACAGCAAGGTATGAAAATAATCAAAAACCTTTCTCATATAGAAATATACAATAAAACATGCATATTAATTTTTTTTTAAGTCTCTTCTCTTTCAGAAATCTGTGAGTATACGTTTTCCAAAAGGGTCCTTATTGTAGGCATCAAGTTCCATCAAGACAATTTTTCATATTTGTGACCTTCAAGAATTCAATAAATATCAATTTGTTAATTGTTTACAATTGAAAGTAGAACTGAAATTTTATATGACTTGCAGAATGTTTCATGATTTGACGTGGTATTTTCAGCATTCTATTGATAATTTTTATTGAAAAAAATTGCAGGGGGCATTTATTTGAGGGGAGCATTATTAGAGGTAATAGGAATATATCTAGTTAGTTCAATGTTCATGTATTCTTTTGAAATAATACAATTTTACATTAATTGATTTAATCAATATACATTTTATGTTGAAAGCTTATTAGCAGCTGCATCTTATGATTGGCAAAGAATCTTTTTACCAATCACAAAAAAAAAACAGCACAAAATCAATGCAATAAATTCTAAAAATGATTGAATCTGGTACAAGCATATAGCAAATTTGATAATGATAAACAGGCGCAATGATTTCTTTCCCTTAGGTATCGTATTTATGATGAGCACAAATCTAATTTTCTTATTATATTCCCCCAAAGTAGTGTGTGTTCAATTAGGGAAATTAGATAGGTGACTGCCGGATAAATATTAAATTATCAACAAGTTCGCAAATCATCTTCGGAAATCGGTGGGTAATTAATTGCATACATGAAAGCACTGTGATCGATACAAAATAGTGGGTATAGGAGTTCACATAAGTGTCATGTTTGAGATAACATATCTCTGATGTAATACCGGACGGATTGTTAAGTGCTATTTCCACATCCCAATCAATTTGCCATAATTGAATGTTTTCAACAACAAAATATTTGTATGATATTGCATGCTTGACGTAAGTGTGTGAACATCAAAAGCTTGCAGCCAGCCATACAGACATCTATATAGCCTCTGGCTACATTCTAAGTAAATTTGTATAGAGCATTTAGACAGGATGGAAAGTAATCTTGGAGTCATAGCTACTGGCTTGCATGCACTATTTTGATAGTTCTGATTGACCTATCGGAAAATTGGCTTTATCTGACTGAGATGGGGGAGGGGAGCATCCCATTGATGATGTTAATATCAACCTGTTGTTGCCTGCCCAAGGCAAGCCATTCAAATCAAAACTGGCTACATAAAATACATTGATGCAGGCCGTGGTTCTTGCTGCTTCTAGTAGAATCCTCAAAGTGAATCCTAAAATGGAGTCATGACTCTAGAGAATATGGTACTTACAGTAAATCAACTTTAAGTTAGTTCTTGTATATGTGTTTCATGCACATAATATGAGAAGAGGGTGTGTGTGTGTTTCGGGTGCACACATGCATATACATGAATGTAAATCAATCAACACATGTGCACTGCACAACATGATTTGTAAACTTTCTTAGCCAAATACTTTTTAAAATAATGCATTTTGTTAGTTACTGTTTTTGTTGGAGCAAATCTAATCACTTTTTACAATTTTTACAAAAAACTATATATTTTACCCCCATTGTCTTTGTTTCCATTGACAGTTTCAAATCTAAACAGTTCATACATACGAATTTGAGAAAATCAAAAGAAAATCATGCTAGTTGTTAAACAGACGTTTCACCAGTGTTATGGGAAGAGGGAGTTTTTTACACATATATAATACAGGTGTACCTGTTATCAATACATGGCAGAAGAGTTCAATGTTTACTGAGTACAGGGGTGATTCATCAATTCGTTGCACTGTTCACCAATTACCCACTACAGAAAAACACACTAATTGAAATAGGAGTAAACACGGTCACGTGTAGGCTATTATACATTGATGTAATTGACAAATCAACTGCACACACAGAAATTGGCGCCGACAACGCATATGATGATGTCTGTGTACAGGTCTTTTAGATCGGTGCTGTATTTGCTTGGTGTATGTTTAACTTTTTTTATTTTCAAAAGAAACAGTAGTTTCTGATGCACATTGCATATATATACAAAGATATATTGTCACTAAAAACAATCTTAATTATTTCCAAGTATCACATATTTTATATAGGTGCTGCATGCATATATTTAGAAAAAAAATGATTATAAAAGTTTACTTGCTAGTAGTTTTTAAATTGGAAAGAATCATTTGAAATTATATAGAAAACTTGCCAAGAGAGAGGTCTTGAACATAAAAAATAATATTTTGACTTCGTTTTTTCTTTATTCACCTAAATTGATTTCTGGTAGTTTGTAACACAACATGTTCTAATTTACCCCACTTAGCCTATATAAAGCAAAAGCACAAACAAGTAGAAACTTTTTATTTCATTATTGCAGATAACTTGATAAAAATGGATCTTTCTTGTTCATGTGAAGGCTATGTTGAGTGCATATAAATTTTAATTTGGAGGCTTTAAGTACGCCTACAAAATAGACATGACAGCCCATTGTACAAACCTTGTTCAAAAGCTTTTGGGCATGTTTAAGATGCAGTACATTGCCATAGTTTTTGATGAACTTGTTTTAGAAGACCTTTTAACCATCTATTTTAGCTTCATTAGGCTGTTTGTTGAATATGCTGGCCTGGTTTGGCATCCGGAGCTCGTTAAGCAACAACATTCAGCTCTTGAGCATGTTCAACAGAGAGCATACAAAATTATGCTGGGTTATAAGTATGTTTGCTGCTAGAATGCTTAAGATCAATACCAGTTACTTGAACTCAAGTATCTCTGTGATCAATTTGCAAACTAAGTTTTGGAAACTCCTGAATTTTGCAACTGGTTACCAAGTTGTATTGGTTTGCTTCTTTGTTGTTGACAACTATGAGAACCTATTTCTGAATATTATGTATGAGTTATCAATTTGCAACAGAGGAACAAAGATGTTTATAATTTTTTAAATTTCACTCATCTGAGTGCATTGCATCACAGTGTTCAAATGTATAAGCGATTAATAGAATCTATTGTATGATAATTAAACAAATAGACATAAAAGCATTGTGTATAATGGCCACATACATTAACTTGTCTTATGCCTAGCAGATATATCCTTTTGTTGAATTCAAATTAATCCTCTACCCACGCAATACAAGAAGGTGGTGACAGCGTAAATGTACCCGTGCAAAAAGTGACATCATTACACATGGCTATTCTTCCTATTTAAAGCAGAAAAACGATACCGCCACTGAGAGGAGCGTACATATTCCTAAGTAGGGATTACGCGTATTACTATAAAGACTTTGAAAATGACGTCACTTGACAGCAAAAAATTGACAATGATACTGCCACTGCAATATAGCCTTATTTATTTATTTATTGGAACATACGCTTTTTAACAGTGGCACACACCTACCCGACAGTGCATTCTTAAAGTACTACATAATTATAATAATAATAAAAAAAGAAAGAACCAAAAAACAAACAAAACAATTAAAACAGCTTATTAATTTCAAGACTTATGAAATTAAAAGGTATGACGTCACTGTCCTCAAATTGTACATGCTAGTTTCCTATCCATGCACTAAAGTGCGTAAATCGTGCATCATCCTTGATTAATGCCTTAACATTTGATAGAAATTATCAGAGACGTTGAGAAAGAATTTGTGACAGTTGTTAGATATTACCCTCCGGAGTAAAATATATATGTCATTCACCATTTTTACCTACTAGCTGTGACTGTCAGATGAAACAATTACTATAATTTCATCACCAATTATATTTTGTGATGTGAAGACACTTTTGTGTATTATGTGATAATATCCAAAGGAAGCTTGAAATATACACATTAAAATTCCGTGAAGTTCAAAATGAGCTTTGTGCTTGTTTGTCATTACTGTAACCGGAGCCTCAGATCAGCTATTACATATGATTCGGTGAGACGGGTTGGTAATTTGCCCCCGAAGACATATCACATATATTGGCATTCAAGACATATGTATGGAAGCTGATTAATTTTAATTTTTCAATTTGACAGTGGGACATGTTTAGTGACTGGCAATGTAGATTAAATTTGTAATTTATTATGTTAGGTTAGAAATAAAAACATCATAATATTTGTATTCTTTGCGCTTGTATTGTATTCAAATTAATTGTCGACTTGTAGAAGGCATATTTTAGCTGACACTGGATATTATTGGGAAGGGAAAGCGAAGAGCAATGAGAATGAATTTAAACAAACATTGATATGTAATACCATCCAGGAGGCATGGAAAACATTTCAATTTCAACTTCATTTTGCCTAATTTTGCCATTTGAATTGCAAACTTATATATTTGTCCCAGTCAAGTCATTTAAGGAATCAGGGCAGCAGGATGATTGTGCAATGTTGTCCCCTTGGAAAGTTTGCTTAGTATGCTACTGTTTGTGATTTGATTAAGGCAAAAGAAAATAATTGCTGTGTTGCCCTCAGTTTATGGGTGTAGATGAAATAGCTATCTACAGTAACTGCTGATATAGATGTTGATGAAGTAGCCATCTACTGCTTATGTGGGTATTGATGAAGTAGCTATCTACTGCTGATACAGGTATTGATGAAGTAGTTTTTCTGCTGATGGGTATTGGTAAAGTAGCTATCTACTACTGATATGGTGATTGGTGAAGTAGCTATCTACTATTGATAAGGGTTGTTGATGAAGTAGCTATCTACTGCAGATATGGGTGTTGATGAAGTAGCTATCTACTGCTGATACAGGTATTGGTAAAGTAGCTATGTACTACTGATAGGTGTTGATGAAGTAGTTATCAGTTATTGATATGGGTATTAATGAAGTAGTTATCTACCGCTGATATGCGTATTGATGAAGGAGCTATCTACTACTGATATGGGTATTGGTGATTGGTGAAGTAACTATCTACTATTGATAAGGGTTGTTGATGAAGTAGCTATCTACTGCAGATAAGGGTGTTGATGAAGTAGCTATCTACTGCTGATATGGGTATTGGTAAAGTAGCTATGTACTACTGATAGGTGTTGATGAAGTAGTTATCAGCTGCTGATATGGGTGTTGGTGAAGAAGCTATCTACTGCTGATATGCGTATTGATGAAGTAACTATCTACTGCTGATATGCGTATTGATGAAGAAGCTATCTACTACTGATATGGGTTGTTGATGAAGTAGTTTTCAGCTGCTGATATGGGTATTGGTGAAGTAGCTTTGTATTACTGCTATGGGTATTGATGAAGTAACTATCTACTACTGATAAGGGTTGTTGATGAAGTAGCTATCTACTGCTGATATGGGTGTTGATGAAGTAGCTATCTACTGCTGATATGAGTGTTGGTGAAGTAGCTATCTGCTACTGATATGGGTGTTGATGAAGTAGCTATGTACTACTGCTATGGGTATTGGTGAAGTAACTATCTACTACTGATATGGGTCTTGGTGAAGTAGCCATCTACTGCTGATATGGGTATTGATGTAGTAGCTTTCTACTACTGATATGGGTGTTGATGAAGTAGCTATCTACTGCTGATACAGGTATTGATGAAGTAGCAGTCTACTGCTGATATGGGTGTTGATGAAGTAGTTGTCCACTGCTAATATGGGTATTGCTACTGATATGGTGTTGATGAAGTAGCTATCTACTGCTGATATGGGCATTTGCTGCAGTAGCTATCTACTGCTGATATGGGTATTTTCTTGATGATATGCTTGGTGATGAAGTAGCTATTTGCTACTGATAATTGCTGATTTGATCTACTTCTGATATGGGTATTGGTGAAGTAGCCATCTACTGCTAATATGGGTATTGCCTTGGTGAAGTACTGAAGTAGCTATCAGCTATCTACTACTGATATGTGTGTTGATGTGTATTGTGTAGCTATCTACAGCTGATATGGGTATTGATGAAGTAGTTATATACTGCTGATATGAAGTAGTTACCTACTGCAGATATTTATGTTGATGAAGTATAGTAGCTATCTACTGCTTATATAAGTATTGGTAAAGTAGCTATCTAAGCCCGCTGATATGAGCATTGATGAAGTAGCTATCTACTGCTGATATGGGTGTTGGTGAAGTAGCTATCTTCTGCTGATATGGGTAGTTTCTTGGTGAAGTAGCTAGTTACTGCTGATATGGGTATTGATGAAGTAGCTATCTAGTATCTACTAATATGGATGTTGATGAAGTAGTTATCTACTGCTGATATGGGTATTGATGAAGTAGTTTTATGCTACTAATATGGTCATATATCCATATATTAAACAGGTTACACTTTTGTAGTTTTCAGCAGCTCAATAATTAATGAATTAATGTGTGCTTAAATCTTCACAGTTTATTAAGAATCTTTTAGAGGAGATTGTATGTGACATTTTGCATCATCTGCTAGTTTTTCTTCCAGAAAGTAAGAGAATTTTAAATCTTATAATGCCCATCTTTGCAAAATTGATTTTCATGAATTTCATCCTATGATAAATTTAGATTTATTCAGTAATTAAATCTAATAATTCATATTCATCCTGCTAAAAACAACTGCCACAACATGATTTATATATACATTCTTAAGCTATGATGCTCTAGTGTATTTTGAATAAATAAAATAAATTGGCACTGGCTACAAACTCAATGTTTTCAAATTAAGTTATGGTTGTCAAGTCTGATTTTTGTTGTGATTTTGATGTGGCAATAATTCAACAGATTCTTACAATTCAGCACATTATAGAAAGTATATGTTGCAGGTGAGACATTTAATTAAATATCCTTTGATTAAGAGAATATTAAAGAAAATATGTATCCATTTTATTTTACTTGGCACATGTAGATAAAACTTGAAATTATTTTTACACATCAATTCAGTAATATTGATCATTTTTACCGATGTGCGGGAGCCATCAGCACATCAAACATTGTGATTAAATTACACATTTTGATTTTGCTGTGCGAGTGTTTTTCTTGCCTTTCCAACTTATTGAAGTATTTTTTATATTGATTTGTCTCAATTATAGTTTTGTGTCTTTCTCCAAAATGTTCAGCTCTGCTTTAATGAAACTTTAGCAGTTTGAATTACATGCACTGTGTTTGTTTGTTTTTTGTTTGTTTGTATGTGTGTGTCAGGGGAGTCTTTATGTCTTTAATATTCTCTTAATCAAAGGATATTTAATGAAATTTCTCTCACCTGCAAGATACAATCTCTATAATGTGCTGAATTGTAAGAATCTGTTGAATTATTACACATTTTCACCTACAAAAATCAGACTTGACAATTCAGCCATAATTTAATTTGAAAATATTGATTTTGCAGTCAGTGCTAATATGTTTCATTAATTCGAAACACTAGAGCATTACTGTTTCTTTTAAAAATAAATCTTGTTGTAGCAGTTGTTTGTACTAGGATGAATCAGAATTTACTAAAAAAAGACAGTGGTGCTACTCCTAATAGTTTCAAAGTTGCACCCATTCTGGGGTAGTTTTCAAATTAAACATTTCAAAAAGGTGTGACCCTTGGGTGGTGTCTAATGAAAGAAAAATGTAAATAATACAATAAAAAGAAAACAAAAAACATGGGTCCTACTCCTAAAAGTCTTTTAAAATGCAGGATGAAGCACCTAGCTGGGTTCAGCTTTGCAGTGCAACAACCGCTCTAGTATGCAATGTTTTATCTAACTTTGGGTCTTCAGCCATGCTTTTACAGGCATGATTAAACCATTTAACACAATTTTTGAATAAGTTTATATTACTTATAATCTTTAAATGTTTTATAACTTACTTCGGGTGTTGAGCCATGCAGCTACATACATGTATACTTAAAACATGTAGCTACATACATGTATACTTAAAACAGTTATTTGATGTAATTTTGGAATAAATTTAAATCACTTGTGTTCAACTTCTGTAAATGTTTTGTGTCTTACTTTGGGTGTTAGACCATGCAGTTACTTATATACTTATAGCAATAATTGAATTTTTTGATATAATTTTGGAATAAGTTTAAACTAGAGTCAACAGACGCTGAATACAAGCCGCAATTTGACCCCTATAACTTGACCCCTGGGTTACGGATGGGGTCAACTGCTCTTGCATTGTGCTTAGGATGTCATAAGAAATATTCCTGGTGAATTTCAGCTTAATCGGAACTTATGGATTTTGATTTTTTTTACATTTTTGATTGACGTTTTGACCCCCTTAATTACCTTTGACCTCAATGGAAAAAAAACCTTATGTACACCGACAAAATGCATTGTTCCAATTTTAATTAAGTAATTCTAACATGTTCGGTTGTTGAGATAAAAATTCTTGAAGTTATTTAGCTAAAAACAGGAAGTGACCCCTTAATGACCTTTGACCCCCAAAATAAAAATACCATGCATACAACAAATAACACTGATTCATGTATGATGGTTATATTACTCTGGTCTGTTTACATTTTGAGATAAAAATCTTTTGAACATTTTGGTTTTTGACCGGAAGTAACCCCTTAATGACCTTTGACCCCAAAACTGTAGGCATCCTAAAGACACTGGCTATTAAAGATGCATGTGTGCTAATGGCGACTCTCTGCTATGTAATTTGTAAAGACAGTGATTTTTTGAATATTTTTTAGACTTTGACCGGAAATGACCCCTTAATGACCTTTGACCCTTATCTGAGCACACCCTATAGACACCGACTTAAGTCGAGTCACATGATATAACCATGTCCTCATCGCATGAAATTTGTGGAAGGAGTAGCATTTTTGTGAAATCAACATTTTTTGGCCATAAGGTCAAGGTCAAAGGTCACAGTCAGGTCAAAGTCAAATGTAAGGTTTGGCCTAGTCCACCGGTCATTTGGCTCAAGTATGATTGAAATCTGTCAAAGCATAAGAGAGCCAGGGCGAAACGTGGCAAGTCACGCAAAATGTCACGAGTTGCCAGAGGAATTGGGAAGAGACAGAACAAGCCGACGTTCGTCGTCGGCTTGTAATCACCTTTGTTCTTTGAATGTTTTGTGTCTAATTATGTATCATGTTGAGCACAGCTTTAGAAGTTCAGTGAAGCTTACGCAGTTACAGTCATACTGTTGGGATAGCTAAACTCACTCGCCTGTATTGTTTTAATGACGACATGGAAGTCATTACTAGCATCTTTAAATGTACATATTTGATACAGATTAGTTTTTTAAACAGTGTAATGTTGTGTTGTATCAGTATTATTAATAGGCCAAGTACATATATCAACAGCAGCATGTTTCTTCTCAAAACTTGCTCTTGAAATTAAGTGCCATCCTGTTTATTCAAATTACACACAATGTCGGCCAAATATGCACACAATATGTTTTACCTGATTTTTAATTGATACTTCACATTAGGACAGGTTTTTTTAACATTGTCTAGGGAGTATTTTTAGAATTTTAACAATGTGTGTCTCAATTTCACTGAATTGTTGACCCAATTTGTTTTCTCCAGAATGCTCAAGAATCTAAAAAGTGAGAGGGAAGCAGACCGAAAGTTTTCACTACTTAATACTTTTTATTGCTATTGACTCATGCCACCAATAGCTACAGCCATAATCCCATGGTTCATTCTCATAATATGAAGGGTATGTTTTCGTCTATCATGATTAGATTAAAATATCAGGTTTTTCTATATCAAATCATTGAATATATGAATGCGCATGTTTTTAAGATTTTGTACGTGTTGGACTTTTGTGCGTAAATATGCGTGATTTGTGCATTAAAGTAAACCCTGCTTCAGAACTTGAGTGTGTATAAATGCTAATCCGAGTGTGTATAAATGGTATTAATAGATTTGGGTAAGGATCAAAATAGCCTCTATTGTGCCCATTCATTATGCATATCTGTGGGTACAAAAGTAACATCTAGAAAAAGATGATACTGACGAAAAACAAAGTTTGACTCCAGTCTGTCTCCAGGTCTTCAGATATCGCCTCTTTGTGTTTTCAATTATACATGAGTGTTTACTGGTTTTTGAAAACACAGCAGTGTCATGAATACTCATAATAGTCTCAACAAGTTTTGTAAATCAAAATTAGCTCCCCACAAATGAAGTCCTTCCGCTGAAAAACATTGTTATGCTTCAAACTATGTGTCGGGTTCAAGTTGGCAAACCAAACTTAAACTTAGCAAACCAGTAAACACCATACACTCAAAAATAATATTCGATCTTGAATGAATTTTTGGCCCCCACACATATGTGACCTTCTGTTATCATCCAAATTTGGCCCACACATATGTGATGCGATCAAGCAAAATCAGTCGGAACTCTGAAATATTAAATTTCTAGTTTCTTATAGATAGTAAAAAGCATTTACAAATCTGGATTTTACAGAGAACCCCATTGAAATTGAACAACCAGTTCCAAAGATATGAGCAATTAAAGAGTTTCTAAAACAAAAGGAACTATTTGCTTTGTATGGCTATATCTCAAAATCAATATTTCTGAGTTCCGACTGATTTTGCTTGATCGCATCGCATATATGGCTTATGTTATCATCCAAATGGTTGCCTGTCTGCCTGCTTGGTTGTTTGTTTGTTTGGGTGTCCGGGCAGAAGCAAATTCATTAATCCACTGTGCAGCTCCAACACAATAAACGATCAACTTCATTATTATGTCTTCAGAATCTTGCATCCTATACCTTTGTACATAACCTACAATCTCAGAAAATATTGTTCGAACACTTTAAAGGCCTTATTGGAAATAGTCCCCCTTCTACCCCCGTACAATGTTGGCATACCCAATATGCTCATCTTCACATATCTTCTCCCAACATTGATTGGTGGGGAAAGGGAGGGATATGCTTAAGATGAACATTGAGAGAACTCTATTATAAATCTTAGTTTCCAGTGACTCATATAGCGTATGCGCACTATACTAAGATGAACATGGGAATTACAGTGGGTGTTCGAACACATTTTTTCCGGGATTGTCTACAAAATTGCTTAGCAAAATCATCTGATTTTAGTTTTTGGACAATAACTCTGCAGTTACGCCATCGATTTTAATGCAATTTGGCACACATGTTAGAAACATAATTTGCTATCATCCCACAAAATATGGAGGAAATCAATGAATATTTTGATAGCGTTCTGTTAGTATAGATTTAACATAGCGTTTTGTACACACAAATACAGGCCTAAATTATTTATGTGCCATGTTTATTGAGCATGTGTACATGTGGTATAATTAATTTAGAGAAGGTGTTAACATTTTATATTCAGCTAAAAACAGACATTACTCGTAAATTTAATGTTATGTATTTAAATGTCACAAATTTACCACTGTGTGATAAATCGGAGGGGGGGACGAGAGAGAGCGAGTGATAGGAAGGGAGAGATACGCACAGGCTATGCACATTTATTGTTTTTAAAAACATTACTTGACCAACATTTAAGAAAATCAGCCTAATGTGTGAAATTGTGTCCATTAAACATTTTAAATACACCATGGTTAGGATGGTCAAATGGTGAATCATAACGATTTACACACATAGACAAGCACGCATTTCCAACGATTCACCATATAATAGAAAAGTAAATCCTATTATTCTTTATGTTTTGTGGTCAACCGTGCATAATGTTTGTTTTCAATGGGGAGATCTGCAATGATGTACCTTTACCATGAATAGGCTTTCACACTTTCAGTGTACACAGTTATACCCACTGAAGAGACAACGCAATCATGTTTAATGAAATGTTCCAATTTGAGATTGCATAGGCCTAATAATAAAGGTCATTATCTATAATGCTCATAATGATCGGTGTTTGTTTAACTGAAAAACAACATTTTTGAATTGTTTATATTTTCTTTCTTTTTTCGATCAAAAATAATGACAATCATGAAATAACCCTGAACTTGCACACCAATCATTGACCATGTTAGTTAAAATATTATTGATTGATGTGTCCTATACATTGCGCATGTGTCTTTGAATGTAAAATTGGACTTGAACTTGAAACATATTGAACAGCAAGTGACATTTGCACTTTTTATTGTTCCTTCTTTTTAATGCATTATTTTCCTTTTACTTAGATTTTTTGTTTTATCTTCTTGTATTTAATTTTGGCATTTTCTTTCCTATTTTGTGTTGGATTTGTTTCTTTGTTTCTTATATCTTTCATTATTATTTTTTGTGGGGGGTCTTTAATGACTTCTTTTTCTTTTTCTTTGCTTGAAATCTTTGAAGTTTACTTTTGTGGGGTCAGGAATTACTGGTTTGGAAGGAGAAGTTTGGCAATGCATTGGACATAGGGTGGTAGATGTCGTTGCATTATTTTGCTATCTACTGCAGATAGCATTGACAAATTGCATCCCACATCCGTGTGATGTTTGATTAATGGTGCCCTTAGTGTTATAGCAAATACAAAAGATGGTCCATGATTGTCCAAAACATTGTCAACTTTTTAGCTATTCAAATTGCTATGTTTTAAACTGTTTGGGGATATGTATCAGGTATTTTACGTCTTATTAACTTAAATTATTCAAAATTTGATGAAAATATATGTTTAAAGTGACCGATACCTGAAATATTTGTGGATGCAATGTAATATTATTTATTTCATGTGTTCCTTATTATATATAAACTAACATGTCCAAGTTTCATTTGAATCGCTCTACTGGATCTGAAGTTATGGTCCCAAATGTGAAAAAGCAAACACTGATTTTAGAATTCCTCAGACAATCTCAGAAAATATTGTTCGAACACTTTAAAGGCCTTATTGGAAATAGTCCCCCTTCTACCCCCATACAATGTTGGCATACCCAATATGATCATCTTCACATATCTTCTCCCAACATTGATTGGTGGGGAAAGGGAGGGATATGCTTAAGATGAACATTGAGAGAACTCTATTATAAATCTTAGTTTCCAGTGACTCATATAGCGTATGCACTATACTAAGATGAACATGGGAATTACAGTGGGTGTTCGAACACATTTTTCCGGGATTGTCTACAAAATTGCTTAGCAAAATCATCTGATTTTAGTTTTTGGACAATAACTCTGCAGTTCGCCATCGATTTTAATGCAATTTGGCACACATGTTAGAAACATAATTTGCTATCATCCCACAAAATATGGAGGAAATCAATAAATATTTTGATAGCGTTCTGTTAGTATAGATTTAACATAGCGTTTTGTACACACAAATACAGGCCTAAATTATTTATGTGCCATGTTTATTGAGCATGTGTACATGTGGTATAATTAATTTAGAGAAGGTGTTAACATTTTATATTCAGCTAAAAACAGACATTACTCGTAAATTTAATGTTATGTATTTAAATGTCACAAATTTACCACTGTGTGATAAATCGGAGGGGGGGACGAGAGAGAGCGAGTGATAGGAAGGAGAGATACGCACAGGCTATGCACATTTATTGTTTTTAAAAACATTACTTGACCAACATTTAAGAAAATCAGCCTAATGTGTGAAATTGTGTCCATTAAGGGGGTACTACACCCCTCGATAAATTTGTGTCTATTTGTGCATTTTTCTCAAAAACTAAATAACACTGGCCAACAAAAATTATGTATATTATAGGGGCAAGGAATCCAATTACTACACTGGAATTTCAGTGACCCAAGACAAGCGGTTAGTTATTTATGATAAGAAAAGAGGTACCGCTAGGATGTACCTCATTTCCGATCATATATACTGAACCGATTGTCTTGAGTCACTGAAATTTCAGTGTAGTAATTGGATTCCTTGCCCCAATAATATACATAACTTTTGTTACCAGTGTGTTATTATTTTTGAGAAAATGCAAAAATAGTCACAAATTTACCACAGGGGTGTAGTACCCCTTAAACATTTTAAATACACCATGGTTAGGATGGTCAAATGGTGAATCATAACGATTTACACACATAGACAAGCACGCATTTCCAACGATTCACCATATAATAGAAAAGTAAATCCTATTATTCTTTATGTTTTGTGGTCAACCGTGCATAATGTGTGTTTTCAATGGGGAGATCTGCAATGATTTACCTTTACCATGAATAGGCTTTCACACTTTCAGTGTACACAGTTATACCCACTGAAGAGACAACGCAAATCATGTTTAATGAAATGTTCCAATTTGAGATTGCATAGGCCTAATAATAAAGGTCATTATCTATAATGCTCATAATGATCGGTGTTTGTTTAACTGAAAAACAACATTTTTGAATTGTTTATATTTTCTTTCTTTTTTCGATCAAAAATAATGACAATCATGAAATAACCCTGAACTTGCACACCAATCATTGACCATGTTAGTTAAAATATTATTGATTGATGTGTCCTATACATTGCGCATGTGTCTTTGAATGTAAAATTGGACTTGAACTTGAAACATATTGAACAGCAAGTGACATTTGCACTTTTTATTGTTCCTTCTTTTTTAATGCATTATTTTCCTTTTACTTAGATTTTTTGTTTTATCTTCTTGTATTTAATTTTGGCATTTTCTTTCCTATTTTGTGTTGGATTTGTTTCTTTGTTTCTTATATCTTTCATTATTATTTTTTGTGGGGGGGGGGTCTTTAATGACTTCTTTTTCTTTTTCTTTGCTTGAAATCTTTGAAGTTTACTTTTGTGGGGTCAGGAATTACTGGTTTGGAAGGAGAAGTTTGGCAATGCATTGGACATAGGGTGGTAGATGTCGTTGCATTATTTTGCTATCTACTGCAGATAGCATTGACAAATTTGCATCCCACATCCGTGTGATGTTTGATTGAATGGTGCCCTTAGTGTTATAGCAAATACAAAAGATGGTCCATGATTGTCCAAAAACATTGTCAACTTTTTAGCTATTCAAATTGCTATGTTTTAAACTGTTTGGGGATATGTATCAGGTATTTTACGTCTTATTCGACTTAAATTATTCAAAATTTGATGAAAATATATGTTTAAAGTGACCGATACCTGAAATATTTGTGGATGCAATGTAATATTATTTATTTCATGTGTTCCTTATTATATATAAACTAACATGTCCAAGTTTCATTTGAATCGCTCTACTGGATCTGAAGTTATGGTCCCAAATGTGAAAAAGCAAACACTGATTTTAGAATTCCTCAGACAATCTCAGAAAATATTGTTCGAACACTTTAAAGGCCTTATTGGAAATAGTCCCCCTTCTACCCCCGTACAAGGTTGGCATACCCAATATGCTCATCTTCACATATCTTCTCCCAACATTGATTGGTGGGGAAAGGGAGGGATATGCTTAAGATGAACATTGAGAGAACTCTATTATAAATCTTAGTTTCCAGTGACTCATATAGCGTGCGCACTATACTAAGATGAACATGGGAATTACAGTGGGTGTTCGAACACATTTTTTCCGGGATTGTAGCTGTCCGATAAATTTGTGTATCGGTCGCCTTGAGCTACAGGGTTTTTTCATATCTGTAGCCTCTTCATAGAGTGCATAGTTCATATACTTTATGTGCAAAAGTGTCTTTTGGTGTGATTTTTTTTGTAAATGTGACATGCCATGACCAAAAATCACATTTTTCACCAAAAAACACATTTTTGACCAAAAACACATTTTTGACCAAAAATCACATTTTTCACCAAAAATCACATTTTTGACCAAAAATCACATTTTGACCAAAAATCACATTTTTGACTAAAAAATCGCATTTTCACCAAAAATCACATTTTGAGCAGAAATCAAAATTTTAAGCAAAGTCACGTTTTTGACCAAATAAATGTTTTCTACTAAAAATTGTGGTTTTTTTTTACTAAAAATCGTGTTTTTTACCAAAAAAAGATTCTGAAGACATAATAATGATAAAATTGGACGGATTGAGTGTGATACCTGAATTTATCAGTCTCGCTAGAGTTTTCAAATATCACGCTCGACTTCGTCTCGCATGATATTTGAAAACTCTAGCTCGACGATAAATTCAGGTATCATGCTCAATCCGTCAATTTTATTTCAGTACATTGCTGTATAGTTTGTATCATCTTATTTGCATATTTATGAATATTAATGAGCTTATTCCATATTGCATATTTTTGTATTTACAAACCTTTGTTATTTACACACCTTTGTGTAGGGGCCAACCTTAATTACGAACTGCGTAATTCTAGATTAACATGAAATTGACATAGGCATGTTTTTGTGTCCAATTGTGTTTGGTATCATTGCAAAATGTAATATTTTCATCTCAATTAGTTACGCATAATAAAATTGAAATAATTGATCAAACAAACAGGGGGTCTTGTTTGATTACTGAAAAAACATTTTTAAGAAATTACTGATTTCTGTGGTTAGGTGGGGGAAATGATAGAAATGAGTGCATATATGCAATTAGAAACTACTCATCTATCTAAATCTTACACTTGGGAATTCAAGGCCTAGGAAAGTAGGTCTTCTGGATGGGACAGGTTTTGATTTTGTTTTGAAGAAGTTAGTGACGTCAAGTTCAATGGTTCAAATTGGAACACTTTACTACAGTTGTACGCAGTTGTAAAAGGAAATCAGATGGCGGCCGTCGTGATCCAATTGTTTCAATTATGGCTTCTCTACATGAGAATATATTTTGTTAGTACCGGTATATAAATGCGTTTCGGCTGAGATCAGAGGCAATTGGTGTTGATTAGGAAACAAATTCCAAGTGCATAATAAATGGTACTTGTTTGATTGCCATCATGATTAGCAAAACAGTTTGTGTCATTGTCCTTTTTGGTTTTCTCTGTCTAAGGGTAATGAGTGCATATATGCAATTAGAAACTACTCATCTATCTAAATCTGGAACAAATTTGACCTCATTTTGGACAATACAAATCAGTCTTGTGAGTACTCAAGCTAATAAAGTTGCGTGTGAATGGGATTGAACGCTCTCAGAACTGACTACTGCATCGAGATATTTAATGCTCAGAATAGTGATTGACTTGTGAAGGAGAAACTAAAAATAGCAACAATTTTGAAAAACAAAACACCTTTTTGAAATCAATTTGAAAAGCTTGTAAAATACCCAACCACACACGATTGTCTACTTTATCTCTAGTTTTGTAATTTGTGAGAAATCCATTATTGATTTGCTACTTTTACAGTATATTGAAATTGAAGAAAGATATTTGCACTTCACTCTTGACGGTTATAGAATTATGTATGATGTGAATTAGTTATATAAAGCCTAGGATATTATATCCATGATGATGTGAATTAGTTATATAAAACAACCGGGTCTTACCAGAAACCAAATAAACCTGAGGGAGAACTAGAGCTTAACAAATGTCACGCACCATTCTAATACCTCAACTTCTTTGTTTTTACATTTTGTGCGTGTGTTACATTGATATTCTGTGAGTGAAGAATGATGACTAAATGATACCGGAAAGTATTATTGTCTGACATTTTGAAATAATCAAGGTATTAAGGGAGTACTACACCCTACCCAATTTTGTGCCTATTTTTGCATTTTTCTCAAAAATTATAGCGCATCGGGGACAAGTAAGATATGTATATTATAGGGGCAAGGACTACAACTACTGCACTGAAAATTTTATTTCAGCACACAACAGTTGTGGAGTTACAGTCAAAAATGAGGGAAAACCGATATTTGATCAATAAATCAATAACTACTTGCTTTGAGTTCCTGAATTTACAGTACAATAGTAATAGTCCTTGCCCCTATAATATACATATCTTACTTGTCACCAATGTGCTACAATTTTTGAGAAAAATGCAAAAAATAGGCAAAAAATTGGCCAGGGGTGTAGTACCCCCTTAAACTTGAGTTTGATGTCATTTTGTGGGTATTCTGCTTCGATTTTATGGTTTAGTGATATAATAGATATACTCACCAAGAACATTTTTGATGTGATTGTCTTTTTTAAATGATTGGTGTTGTTACCATCGACTGTTTACTATAGAAAATGCTGGTTGCTAAGCAGCACAGTTGCCAGTTGCATAAACATGTATATATAAAACATTTGATGTAAATTTGGAATAAATGTAAATGACATGTTTTCTGTAAATGTTTTGTGTCTTACTTTGGGTGCTGAGCCCAGCTTTGGTGAAGCTTATGTAGCTGCATGTATACTTAAATCATACTGTTGGGATAACCAAGACCGCTTGCTTTAATTGTTTTAATAAATTCATTACTTGCATAAGGCTTTCCCATTTGAAAATCACACCCCATTGTGGAAGATTTTGGAATTCCAACCAAATTCAACGCTTTAAAGTATACCAGATCCAACCATTTTCATCCATATAAAGTGGAAAAGGTGAGGGGATTTTGAAATTCCAAACAAAATTGTCTGATTTTAGACCAAATTGTACAAAATTCAACTAGATTTTGAACAATTTTCAGTTGGAATTTCAGATAAAACAAGCAAATATTTTCAGCTAGATTGACCATAAGGTGCAACTGGAATTGAGATGGCAGTGAAATCTTCCACAAGGGGGTGTGGATTTTCAATGGAATAGCCCAATGCACATAAATTTGATAGAGATAAAAAGTGTATCATCACATATGCTGATTTACTTGTTATTTTATTGTTTACTGTATAATGAGGCGGTGTATCAATATTAGCAATAGGCCAGGTACTTCCTGACACTCCTGAATTGAGTGTTTTCCTGTTTATTCAAATCACAAATACTTGTAATGGTTTACCTGATTTTTAATTGATACTTGACTTGTCAACTCAAGTGTGTATCAATTGTGTTAACAGATTTATGTAAGAATTAAGATTCTCTTTTATGCCCATACATTATACATATCTGTAAGAAAGGTATCATCAAGAAAAAGATGATAAAAAAGAAAACACTGTTTATACAAAGGAAACTATAATTGAAGACCAAATTAAAAATACTAGTTTGTGTACTGCTCAGGTCAACAACCAATCATACCACGCTTCCTATGGTTCATTCTACATTCAGTTGGAGTAACCTGCATTTTTGTACCAGTGTTAGTATCAATTGAGGGCTCATTGACTTTACAGTATGCAGTAGATCTATATTGCATATTTAGGGAGAGATCAACAATACTGTAAATTTTGTTGACTATTTCAGGCAATGGTAAATCCAATTCTCTTTAGGCTCTTCCCAAACCTCCAAGATTATTTTTAATCTATTTTAAATTACTGCTTTCACTTAAACTTCTCACTTGTGAGGTTTTTTAGTGAAGCCAAATTTCCGTCAGTAGATATGCTTCCTTCAAGATATTAAATTGCTTTTTTTCTAGACCTGCTTAGAAATTATGGTGTATTGAATACCCGGGATTGTGTGTGATTGAATGCACCTAACCAAGGGCAACACACGCTCTTGCATTTATACCATCTAATGAAAGCATGTTTTTATTGTAATGTTCCATGTGATTGATGAGAAACTGGAAATCTGTATCAATATCTCAATTTATTCATAAATAGAGAAAAAAATTGATCTGAAAATGAATTATTCTATCAATATTAGATCAATCTTGAAATGCACTACAATTTCCCAAAATGCACAGTTTAGATTTTTTGGAGTAAACACACTAACAGATTCCCAATGGCAAATATAACTGGAATCTATTGACGATAAGATTATATATACCGGTATTAATTAACACGGATATAAAAGAATATGAATTCTTATTTTCTTGCTGGACATCAAAGATAGCTTAAATGTCAATTTCTATTCATGGAATATATAAGATGTGTTCTAATGGTTAATAATGTATAAAATGATATAAATTCACAAAAGACTTATCTGTATACTTACAAGATGGATGAACTTGGTGCTCCAATGTGAAGGACGAAATAGTGAAGTAAAATTTCACTTGGGTTTTGACAAGCAAAAATGCCATGTTTATATGTAGGGTACCGTAAAATGGGGTATTTTTGGGCACTTTTCAGAGTTTTTAAACCACTGCTTCCAAACAAAACCAATTATATTTCTAATAACTCTTTTTTATGACATTAGGGTTCCCCTCTACACTTTGAAGTTGAAAAAGATTTTTAAATAATTTTGTAAGTGTGCTCTAGGGGTTAAAAATAGCCTGACCAAAGTTACCCCGCATTTGGGGCAACTTTGGTCTGAGTATTACATTCCATGAAGAAAAAAAAATCCAAAAAATTGATCTTCGCTGTTTATGGGCAAGTAGTTGTTTTTTGTGACATTTGACCCCTTGTAAAATTAATCAAGCACACATCCTTGCTCACAAATATCGATTTTTATTTTTTCTGAAAAAAATGTAAAAAAATGCTCAGTTTTGGTCAAAAATCCTGATTTTTTCATAAATTTTGAGGAAATTGGACATGATCGACTATTATTTCTTCCAAATATATTTCTTAACAAGTTGACACCAAATATGACTAAAAACAATATTGCTGTACAAAAATATGATAATTTAAAAATATATATTTGACCGACCAAAGTTACCCCGCTGACCGAAGTTACCCCATTTTACGGTACCTCTTGAGCAAAAGTTTTATTTACAGAATAAATGGTATGAATTTCTGTTTTTACTATCCACCCATATGTCATAGAGGATAGGCATACATCAGAGGAGGCTTAAAGGCATTCCTACAATGCACTATGATTGGGAAATTTGATCAATATAACCTAATTTTAAAGGCGAAGTCCCCATTGCCACACACACAAAATGGTAATTTTAAAACAGCAGCCAACAAGCTAATAGTTGAGACTTAGGACTGATATTTGATTTTCTTACAGGAAACATTCATATCGTCCCACTGCATTAATTTTATTCCTAAGTCTCGATGTTATGAATGTTAAATAATAGGATGAAAACACCAGATATTTGCACACAATTCCAATGCAAGACATGATCAACTGTACCACATGTGGTATCAGAAACCCCATTGGGTTGTGGGAATGTCTTTAAACATCCTCTGGGCATACATACAATATTTTGACCAAAATTAAAAGCTTTCATTTCGCAAAATATGAGTTGTGATCATGAAAACTTCCCTTATTTTTAAAGGAACGAAACATGTTGGTAATGTGTGGTTCAACAAACATGTTTCCAAGGATTCCGCCACTATCTAAAGACAACACACAGGAACCAATGAATAACACTTACAAGCTACACCACACCCACTGACTAAGAATTAGAGAATAGAGGTATTGTTTTTAGCCGGTGTCATGTCATGCATCTATTGTCTCATATAACATGGGCGACATCATTACTTTAGAAGCTGAGTTGTTTTACGCCAAAAATAATGATGTTGTGTGTTATATGAGACGATAGATGCACGACAGCAGCTAAAAACAATACCTGTATTCTCATTCGTAAACACTTCAATTCATATAAATATAATAATCATAAGTAAACCAAATTTTAATCAAATTAAATCCTACATTTTACAAGGAATTACCTAAGACTAAGAATTGATCAGTCCCATTGTTGCTATCTACCTCCGATTGGTTGCGTACCAGTATCGCGTTGACACGCATACACTTAAGTGTGTGATATCGTGTCGTCTGTGAGTATTAAAAACTTGGGAGTTTCCTTCAATAACCAAATTGCATGCACCTTTATGGTTGTCATACCATACAACAAGTTTTGATCTGACAAATATAGTGTTTGATACGAATGACATTATTTATTATGTTACGAAATGGCTAAGCCTAAACTATAAATTAAGATTTCATCATATTTTCAAAATTTATACTGAAGAGACAGCAGTACAAATGTTGTGTTCTTTACAGACAGTGAGAGATAAGTAAAAACATACATTTAATAATAACCAAATTATAGAAATTGGAGTTACCCTTTATCTCAGAACTCTGCATTGGGTTGCTGATTTTCCTACCAATTCATATTTTATTTGTTTGCTTTAGTTGTATTGAGTTTTTGTTAGCAAAACTGATTCTGGAGATGTGCCTCTAAAATTGTGCTTTGAGTATTTTATAAGTTTCACAAACACTATGAGCCAAAATGACTGCATTTCTGATTGCAAAGTTCACTTGGGGTATGTGCACTTCAATCTACAAATACGCACTGATGATGGTTAATACATGCATCATCAGGGCCGTCGCTAGAGGGGGGGTATGGGGGGGTGACACCCCCCAATACACAATTTTGTCGGCAAAATTTGACTGCTGTCGGCAAAATCATGTGACTGATGTCGGCAAATGTAGTCAAAGGTATGTGTGATTGTCGGCAAATTGTGAGAGCCATATAACAGATTAATCATGTGTTACGTAATTGTGTTGTAACGTTATAGACCTACTGTGAATGGTATAGTAGTAACTAGTTAAAAATAATTGTTTCGAAAATTTTTTTGACCCCCCCCCCCTTTTTAGATTTCTGAGCGCCGTCCTGGCTAAAAAATTTTTGGGTCAACAAATTACAAAAAATTTCCGTCGGCAAACCATACTGTACACCCCCCGAATCATATTGGTCTAGCGACGCCCTGTGCATCATGCTTGTTTACTGCTACTCATAGGTTGTCTTATACACACAGATATATAGTCTCCATGTGACCCATGGGCACCGCCATAACAAACCAAGTATTCATAACACTTTTCAGACAAATATCTAATAATTTTTACTTATGCATAGTTGGAGATTCTGTTTTTTTTCTCCATATTATCAAGAGCTACAGATTGAAAGTATTTCCCAATGAAAGAAATGCTTCCTTTTAATTAGGTAGATCAGATTGATGCAGCCCAAAACAGAAATTAATACAGTTTACTACTGAGAAGCTAAAGAAGGACAAAGATTTAATGAGGTCAGATGCCTAAACGATAAAAAGACCCATTAAATACATAGATATACTCCAGATTAATGAAAACAAGTTTAGGTGTACCTTTTATTGTATTTTGTTGCTAGTATTATGACCATGAACTGCTCTGTACTTCAGAGGTTATAATATAATCCCAATTTGATACAGCATTGAAAGTTTTATCCAACTTTGCAATGCAAATTGAACTGTGATAAGACTATTTTTGAAGTCAATATATAATTCCTGATTCAAGGCTGGAATTGCTTGTTTGTTTGCTGTGAGGATTCAGAGCCAGTGTCTTGTGAATATTGATTCCATATTTAATGTTTGATAGATTTAGAATATGAAAGTGATGACTATTTCACCTACTTGTTGTTTGACATCAATTAAATTTGGCTTAAGGGGGTAATACACCCCTGCCCAATTTTGTGTCTATTTTTGCATTTTTCTCAAAAATTATTGTGCATTGGTGACAAGTAAGATGTGTATATTATAGGGGCAAGGACTACAACTACTGCACTGGAAATTTTATTTCAGCACAGACAACAGTTGTGGAGTTACAGTCAAAAATGAGGAAAACCAATATTTGATCAATAAATCAATAACTACTTGCCTTGAGTTGCTGAATTTTCAGTGCAGTAGTTGTAGTCCTTGCCCCTATAATATACATATCTTACTTGTCACCAATGCGCTTTAGTTTTTGAGAAAAACGCAAAAATAAGCAAAAAAATTGGCTAGGGGTGTAGTACCCCCTTAATAGAAAGAGGATATCAGTTTCAGGTGTAGGTGTGGATAGACGTTAACTATGTTAATACTAGATATTGTTACAGGAGCAGAAAATACAAATTCAGTCAAGTGGCAATAGCCAGTTGTATCCAGTGTCAGCCAACATGCTAATTGTTGGACATCCCGTGGGCCAATTCTACCATATTCCCTGGAATATGGACGCAGTCATTAACATAACATTTCATGATCAAGAATAGATAATATAAACATGGAAAAACAGTGGCATGATCGACGGGAATTATATAAATAAACAAATTTTTTCACCAGGTTCACCATCGCAAATAATAAAGGACACAAGTAGAGAAACTGATCCCGCCCAGGAATCGAGCCCAGGACCTCAGGTTTACAAGACCTGTGCCTTAACCACTTGGTATTATTAGATAATATAAGTTTGATGTGAATGTGAACTAAATATTTCCTTTATTATTATGCATTTTACAGCTTTGACCTGTGCACAGTTCCATCCTGATGGCCTCATTTTTGGCACCGGCACCGGAGACAGCGTCATCAAAATTTGGGATTTGAAAGAGCGCACCAATGTGGCCACCTTCCCTGGTCACTCTGGACCGATCACGGCCCTGTCATTCTCTGAGAATGGTTACTACTTGGCGACTGCTGCTGATGATGCTGTTGTTAAGTTGTGGGATTTGAGGAAGCTGAAGAACTTCAAGAATATTACACTGGATGAGAGACATGAGGTAGGTGGAAAAAGTTTCATTTCAAAATCAACTATTTTAAAGCAGTAGCATATACAAATTTAAAAATGAGAAAAAAGTGCAGCGAAAAACTTCTGTATGGACACTAATATCAGCAGTACTCTCAGCCACTACTTTTACAAGCCATGATTGTTCACAAGTCATTTAATAAAACAATCCTAAATTTGTTATGGAAGATGTCCTCATTTGTGAAAATTGAACAAAAAATGATGTAGATCTCTTGGCGTAAAGTCCATTATCATCCAAATCAAAAGTGACACTTAGAGATGTTGAATTGTTGATGGGATATTATGGCCCAGCTATCACAGGTAAAATGATTGCATACATGCATGAGCACAACCTTTCTGTGTTGTATGATGCCCAGTGACTATCTCATCAAGTGTCACTTTTGATTTGGATGGTCTACTTCATTCATACCGATATCAGCAGTAGATAAGTATCTCCTTAATAAGGGACTCTCTGGCCCAATATACCCACTTCATCAATACCGATATAAGTATCTCCTTAGTAAGGGACTTTCTGGCCCAATGTACCTACTTCATCAATACCGATATCAGCAGTAGATAAGTATCTCCTTAGTAAGGGACTTTCTGGCCCAATATACCTACTTCATTCATACCGATATCAGCAGTAGATAAGTATCTCCTTAATAAGGGACTCTCTGGCCCAATGTACCTACTTCATCAATACCGATATCAGCAGTAGATAAGTATCTCCTTAGTAAGGGACTTTCTGGCCTAATATACCTACTTCATCAATACCGATATCAGCAGTAGATAAGTATCTCCTTAGTAAGGGACTTTCTGGCCCAATATACCTACTTCATCAATACCGATATCAGCAGTAGATAAGTATCTCCTTAGTAAGGGACTTTCTGGCCCAATATACCCACTTCATCAATACCGATATCAGCAGTAGATAAGTATCTCCTTAGTAAGGGACTTTCTGGCCCAATATACCTACTTCATCAATACCGATATCAGCAGTAGATAAGTATCTCCTTAGTAAGGGACTTTCTGGCCCAATATACCTACTTCATTCATACCGATATCAGCAGTAGATAAGTATCTCCTTAGTAAGGGACTTTCTGGCCCAATATACCTACTTCATCAATACCGATATCAGCAGTAGATAAGTATCTCCTTAGTAAGAGACTTTCTGGCCCAATATACCTACTTCATCAATACCGATATCAGCAGTAGATAAGTATCTCCTTTGTAAGGGACTTTCTGGCCCAATATACCTACTTCATCAATACCGATATCAGCAGTAGATAAGTATCTCCTTAGTAAGGGACTTTCTGGCCCAATATACCTACTTCATCAATACCGATATCAGCAGTAGATAAGTATCTCCTTAGTAAGGGACATTCTGGCCCAATATACCTACTTTATCAATACCGATATCAGCAGTAGATAAGTATCTCCTTAGTAAGGGACTTTCTGGCCCAATATACCTACTTCATCCATACCGATATCAGCAGTAGATAAGTATCTCCTTAGTAAGGGACTTTCTGGCCCAATATACCTACTTCATCAATTTACCGATATCAGCAGTAGATAAGTATCTCCTTAGTAAGGGACTTTCTGGCCCAATATACCCACTTCATCAATACCGATATCAGCAGTAGATAAGTATCTCCTTAGTAAGGGACATTCTGGCCCAATATACCTACTTCATCAATACCGATATCAGCAGTAGATAAGTATCTCCTTAGTAAGGGACTCTCTGGCCCAATATACCTACTTCATCAATACCGATATCAGCAGTAGATAAGTATCTCCTTAATAAGGGACTCTCTGGCCCAATATACCCACTTCATCAATACTGATATCAGCAGTAGATAAGTATCTCCTTAGTAAGGGACTCTCTGGCCCAATATACCTACTTCATTCATACCGATATCAGCAGTAGATAAGCATCTCAACAGCACTGGAGCAGCAGTAGGTATTTAATTTGTCAACATTTATATGAACTAGAGATAGTCAATTCATTTATTGATATTACAGAAGACACGTTACTTTTAAAATCAACACTGATATCAGCAATACTCCATAAAGACTGGTTTGAGCAGATGATGGCTTCTTCATCAACACTGATTTCATGATATCAGCTGTAGGGGGCACTTCATTAGCAGAATATGCCCGTGGCAACTTCAACACTTATCAGCATTATACAGCTTCTTCATCAATGCTGATATCAGCAGTAGTGGGTACTCCATAAAGACTGGTATCAGCAGAGGATGGCTTCTTCATCAACACTGATTTCATGATATCAGCAGTAGGGGACTACTTCATTACCAGAATATGCATATGCCTATGACTTCTTCAATACTTATCAGCATTATACAGCTATTTCATCAATGCTGATATCAGCTGTAGATGGGTACTCCATAAACACTGGTATCAACAGATGATGGCTTCTTAATCAACACTGATATCATGATATCAGCAGTAGAGGGCTACTTTATCACCAGCATATGCTTATGGCTACTTTAACACTTATCAGCTGTATACAGTTTTTTTACCAATGCTGATATCGGCAGTATTAGCAAATTCATCAACACAAGAACAGCAGTCGAATGCATATATCAGTAGTAAATATCTACTCAATGCCGGTATCAGCAAGTCGATATCTACTTCATCAGTACTAATTTCAGCAGTTCATCAGCACTCATCAGTAGATGGCCTTTTGTTAATATTTGACAGCTGGCAGCTATGTGGGTAACACTAATATTAATGAGAAGTAAATAGCTACAGCATACACATTGATATTAAAAGATATATCACGTATCACCAATTAATAACTATTTTATCAACACTTAAATCGGACATAGATATGAATTATTGTTATTGCTGCAAGTATTATTAGAAATAGTTTGCTGATCTTATTCCCTCTTAGATTTCACTAAATGATAAGTAACTGGCATTGACTCGATTGTGGTTATAGTGAGACATATATTAATAATATAATATATTAATAATAGAAAATAGGGCTGTCAAGTGTAATAAGTGTTAGGAATGAGTAGAAATATTGACCACAATTACAACTCTTGCAGGCGGGCGATCGCTTAAGATTTCATCAAAGCAAAACATGGAACTGCTTTCAGCTAGTGTGTATTTTGTAACCCACTTTGAGTGTTACAGTGGAAATAATATTTGACAGATGGTTGAAAGAAGTAGGATGTAGCCCTGTTACACTGAGATATATAGGCCTAAAGGAGTAAAAGCGGTGATATATAGGTGTAAAAGCGACGGTATAGGGGGCCTATGTCAAATCAATATCTAGTGTCACATAAGTTGAGTGAAAAGTATTGGATGTGTGGCTGCAAGGGAAATGAAACCCCTTGAAGCTTTTGTAAACCTCTCAGGGATTTAGGTAAGAGCTGATCAATGCTGGGTAGGATTGGAGGAGATGGTTTATTTCCAGAGAAATGCCGCAAGTGTTTGTCTTTTGATAAAAACAAAAGTTATTGGATGGAAGCATCTATGTATATCTTTGGTAGAAAGTGAAAATGTGGACATTGTGGATTTTCTGTTGCCAGAGATGTAACAGAAATATTTGGATTTCCAGAAATGTACAATTTTGGACGAAAAATTTGTAATACAGCTATACCCAGATGTTATCAGTACTCAAACTTGTAGTCCTGTAGCTTCTTTATTTGCTGATAAACTACTTGCCATTTAATTGTTTTGGCATTTGGGGCTCTGGGACCATAATATTTGACATGATCCTATGACCTTTGACCTCTGTGGCCAAGATGGGTGAACGGTTCATCAATGGGGTTGGGCCCATAAGTGGCCCATGAGGCCCTTGTAGTTTTTGTGTGGGGTTTGAGGAAGAATAAAATAATATGATCAATTGAAAAGGATAACTATATACCCTGTATATTCTGCATGCGGGTATAGAAAGGGGTATGGGTGATACCCGCCATAGCCTGTTCCTGGTCAACTTGTCAAATGCCGCAAGTACTTAGCGAGGTCAATTAAAAGGAAACAGATCTGTTACCCAGTTACATCTGTGCACTGCCAAATGTAGTAAGAGTGAAAAGGAAACAGATCTGTCACCCAGTTACACCTGTGCACTGCTTAATGTAGTTAGAGTGCTGTTGTGCATGTCCATGGTTGTGACACTTCATTTAATTTGTCTATTATAACTTGGATGTATTTGGAAGCTGAAAGAATGATTTAGAGCCTCAATCAGGAAATACTTGGATGAATATTACAAATTTCTGTTGTTGTACAGTGAGCTTAGGTTGTTTTATACACACAAATATATAATCATCAAGTGACCCATGGGTACCGCCATAACATGACTACCAAGTGATCAGGTGATGACCACATTTCAGACAAATATTAATTTAATTTAATGTGTATAGAAACTTGAACATTACACTACAACATTGCAAAAACAAGTTTTGTTATATGCATGCTGTCTTGCGATTCAAATGTACAGAAAGACCACACCTGCTGTGCCGAAGATCACTTCCCAGACTTTGTGTAGAAGCTGTGATGTCAGCACTTAATCTGGTCATAATATATTAATAGTGTTTGCAATATAACCTAAGCTATCTGTTGTGTGGGCACCTGCATTGTAGGTTAATGAACTTAAAAAAAGTTACTTCTCTTTATCAAATATAGGACAGAAAAGCCAAGATGTCGCAAATATTGTTGTTTATTCAGGTAATAAATTAAACATTTAAACATTTAATCATTTAATATTAATTAATATGATTTTTATGAAGCATTAAGTTCGCACTCAATTTGTTTGTTCTTAAAATTAAATATATACGAAGAAATGAAAATATTTGAGTTGTTGCAATTATGTTGGGCTACTTCAAATATGATTGCATATTCAAAATTGTATATGATGTAGAAATAGAATTAAACAAATTAATCATTTAATATTCTGTCCTGAAATCTCTTGAACTCACTTCTGTCTTCCATGTTAATTGTAATTGCATTAATTAAATGTTGCTTTTTAGAAGAAAATAGGTAATAGGGTAAATGAACTGCACCTTGCATTGATAGAGGAGGGAGAGTGATTGTAGCTTTTAGAGGCTCTTCAATGAGTCCAGCTGGTGTGGTGCAGTGCAGGGACCAGACTTGACCCTTGCCAATTGAAAGTTGTAAATGAACTGGACAAGTTGTGAAATGGATGTAACTTACCCGAGTGTCTTTTTGCAATTTAGATATAAGTAAATAAAATCTCACCTGAATGGATGGGGGAAATTATATTCCTCCTGGGTGTATGTATGGGGGTAAGTTTGCTTACTGTACTAGATGAGGATACTTCCATTGAGACTGCACCTGCAGTGAGGGACCACCCTTGCTTTTGATATGTAATGGATTGCTGATGTGTGAGAATGCATTTAACACTATGTACCCAATAGATGTCTATATGAAAGGTCCACAGTTTGCTGCAGTTTGGCCAGGTATGTTTATGGTCAGATAGTGAAAGTTACATCCTCAGTAAGGGTTTTTACTCAACCCAACATTATGTGTATGTATGGCCATATGTGTATCCATGGCTGTATACCCATTCAATTTTTGTTAGGTTTCTGTTTACCTACTCTTATTCTCCTATCTTGTGAATGCTAACACACTCTCTTTCTCTTAATGACACTTGTGGAAGATGAACATCTCGATCACCATTGTATGCTTGCACCAGATGTACATTGTATGATCTACTTTTCCCTTGGACCCAAGTCTGACACAAGGATGTGCAATACTGTTACTTCAAGTTCTATTTATATTTGAATGACTTACTTTTTGAAACATTGTGGAATGACTTTACATGAAGTATTTGATTAATGGACTATTGAACTGGATTCTATAACCTGTATCTGGGTCGGGTGCATAGAATTCTCATCAAAGTAATTAGAAGAGACAGTAATTGGGTGTGACTTTATATACATTCTTAGGTATGAGACTGAATGAAGTGAATGAAGTGAATGATTAGATTCAGGGGCAAATAAGTAATTGCTACAAAATATTTGAATTTGGGGAAAGCACCTCATATTTACCATGCCAATGTGGAAGGAACTGATATTTGTGTCACAAAGTTTTTGTATTTGATAAAAGCTCTAAAAACGTAGAAAACTGAAAATTTGCATGCATGAAAATATCACCATTCCATGTCACATGTGAAATTTGTGGAAAAAAACCACATAAATTGGTGCTTTACAATAAACTTAACTTATATATAGTGTATGTGATGAGTCCTAAGATTTTTCAAAAAATGTGATTGAAAAACCAAGTCATGAATTGCATTTACTGTACCGTAACTAGAAATAATTTGGATATTGAGCTTTGTATTTATAAGAGAAGACCACCGATTCTGTAGCCAACTGATTTGCTTAATATGGAAATTACATTGGCTAGATGTGACTTTGTTACTAATGTGCAAATAGGCTTGATAAATTGTGGGTCTTTTGTGCATATTAAACTGTCGGCTCTGATATTTCAAAGAAGTGAATTTAGCTAAACTGGCCTCAAAAAGAAACTTATAATTTTTCACAAGGTCATATCTTAAAATCCTCTCCATAACAATGAACAAAAATTGCACACAGGATTACTTCAATACTCTACTCTAAACACATGTCAGTAACCAAGCAGTTGTCCAACTGACACAACAGCATATTATTCGCCTGTACATGAACAAAAATTACACACAGGATAACTTCAATACTTTACTCTAAACACATGTCAGTAACCAAGCAGTTGTCCAACTGACACAACAGTAAAATGCACTGACATGGAACACCTTCCTGGACCAAAATTCACAGCCCAACAGGTTTCTTTTGTTGGGTTCCAATTAATTATGGAAGTAAAACTTCCATTTTGCAAAATTTGCGCAAAAATAGCAGTAATTTTACAATTTGCAAAATAAAGTTTCTGCGAAATTGAAGCGTTTTACAGGATTGCATGAGTGATTTTATTTCATTGCACTTTCTGAAAGTGTTGCATCCTTTTGCAATAAATAATACATTGAATCATTCAAAAGGTAGTAAGAAATATTTGTCTTTTTTTCGTAAGATGTTATCTAGATTCACCATTTATTTGCACTGTAGTGAGGAGAATATTGTTTTAATGTTTACTCATATCATAGACTCTCCCTTTGAGGTGAGTAAGGTGGGAATAGTGTTTTAATAGGTTTTAGAACTTACTTCTCGTTCCCGGGAGCAAGAAACAGTTTAAAACAGCCAAATTTAGAAACTATACTTAGTATTTTTGAGATAGCAAACAATGCAGTGGTATGCCAATGGAGACTTACAGGAGGATTACTCAAGCCATTTCATAAAACACAATCAAAATTTATGCTTTATTCTTATCAAGCAATTCTTGGAAAAGTTAGGGAAACAATTTTTGTACAAAGTATCTTTGTCCTGTTTATTTTAAGGTGGTCTGATTTTTTCATGCAGTGTTTTTTGTTTGTATAGGCGTAGATCCAGGGGGGTAGCTTACCTTTTCACCGTCTTGTTATGGAAAAAAAACCTGCCGCTATTTGCTGGCTAATAGCGGAGAACGTCTTTTTCTTTTTAGACAAATTAAACCCTAATGCCCTAAGAGGTTTTTGGTTACTGGAAGGGAAAGAAGGGAGAAAAAAATAGAGAAAACAAACAAAGAAGTTGTTTGCTCTGGGTGGGATACAAACCCAAGACCCCTCGCATGCCAAGCACTAGGTCACCGACACTTAGCCATGGGTCTTACACTGGCCGGGCCAGCTAATTCATGACCATAATCACTTAAGACGATTGCATCATCACATCCCGTGGGATGCATGCACACACAGTGAAGTTTGTAGTGTTTTGTAGTACTCAGGCTTGTTAGCGTTAATCTGTTCTAGAAAATAGAAAAGCTGATATTTTGCTTTGATGTTTTGGTTATGAAACTGTTGAAATATCAGGCATGAGAGTGAGGAATTCTAAAAAAAGAGGAAAAATGGCGAACGGAGGGAGCGTAGCGACCGGAGTATCGCCCCTCACGGCGGGGGGGTCCAGGGGCCCGCTTAAGCCAGAGGGCTTCTACACTGTAAAAACCCTATTGAGGCCCTCTCAGGAGAGCAATTTTACAGGAAAAAAAGACACATAAATGAAGACAAAATGTTTAATTTGAATGAAAAAATAGCACTTTTTTTAGTACAATGTGAGTGAAAATCAAATACTTACCCTCACTTTGTGACCTCACCTAATTTGACCCCTAGATGACCTTTGACCTCAAGACCCTTCACCTCAGCCCTAGTCCCTCATCCACTGATCATTGTTACCAAGTTTGGTTTTAATTGGCATAGCAAATGTATACATAAAAAAATGTGTTGCGTTTGGATGATACAGCGATTTGAAATTTCAACTGCCTATACTTTTACATGCGGGCGGCCATCTTAAATTGGCCATATTTACTTAACAACATGACCGATGCAGCCGATTCTTGGATATGTGATGCACAATTAAAATTCGATTATTTTTTGACCTTTGACCCCTACATACCCTTTAGCCTATATAACCCCAACTTAAATCAACCCTAGACTTTGGCACAACCATGTGAGAAACGAAATGAGGTATGTGCCTCCTAAATGATAGTCAACAAATTCAACAATACAATGAATGACATGCATGCATCAGTGCATGAAGATACAAAAAATGACAAAGAGTTTTAAGCTTAATACCTGGAAGAACAGTGTTAATCTTCCTCATCTTCAATATCTTCTTGTGGCTATCATTTCCCACGTGGTCAACTAGAGCCACGCGTCCCCTCATTGCGTATTTGATCTCCTTATCACAAACAATGCAGAAAGCAAAACCAGCGGGTTTCTTGATCAATCTTATGCAATGCGACAACTTCTGCCCGGTTGCACTACAGGTGACAAATTCATGACACGAAACCATCTTTAAAAAAGTTTACTATCGTCGGGTCAAAGGTCTTTTGCTATATAGCCTCATCCCCAAGCTTGTGGGTAGCCCAAGTGCTGCGTATATGTTAATCTTTAAGCGTCATCAAGAGTCTGATGGTGAGACTACTTTTGCTAATATTCGATTCCAGTCGTTTATCGCGAGTAAAACATGTACAATTCAGGCGGGATTTCCGCGATTTACCTAATACTTGAAAAAGCGGAAAGGAGTTATTCTCATGGATTTGGGTCATTGAAAACGGAAAATCGCGAAGCGCGGAGATTTCTCATGCCTGAATATTAAAGACTTAGTTAAGTGTGCTTTAAACATTGTTTGTACAACTTGCTTAATTGGTGAAGAGAATATTTTAATTTAAACAGTATAAACAAGTTAAACATCTATTGAAAACTTGTCATCTTAATTACCCAATATACAAAAACACTAATGCACAGATGCATATTTAACTTTGTTTGCCTGTGCTTTTAAATCATTGTTTGTACAACTTGCTTATTTGGAGAATAATTTAATTTACACAGTTTATACATGCTTAAAATCTATTCAAAACCTGTCTTGATTACCTAATTTTATATCAAAACACTAAGGCCTAAAAAAATTGTTTGATTGGCGTAACATAAAAAAAATTAGGGTAATTATCGGCAATTCATTTGTTTTAGACATTTTTTACATATTTTAAGCTGTAAATTATCACGTATTTGGAACTTTAAAAAAAAAAAATTTCAAATGTTTTATATTTTTTTGCAAAAAAATAAGGAAAAAAGTCTAGGGTCGGGCCTATTTTTAGGGTCGGTCGAGTTCACGCCAATCAAACAATTTTTTTAGGGCCTAATGCACTTATGTATATTTGTCGTTGCAAGTTGATTTTATTCTAAATAATTGGGAAGGCGGGTTGGTGTAGTGGTTGATGCACTCCCTTCTCACCACTGTGGCCTGGGTTCAATTCCATGCAGTGCCGTAAGTGAGCGTAGTTTCAGATCCATGACCGTTCTCGCAGATTTTCCTAGGTTCTCCTGTTTTTCTCCATCATAAAATTGGATTCTTTTCCCATATCCCTGTCCTGTTTTATCTGATTCACTTTGTTGTGTTATAGCTGCAATTTAAATTGTGCTTCACAACACCTGGAGATCCACTTGTGATGATAAGTTGTGTGTTATTAATAAATCCTTGTTTTTATTTATTTAAATAACATTTAAGAGGAAAACAGAGAAGAAGAAAAAATAGTACTTTTAATAAAAGAAATTTATGAAGAGCTTTCTTAAATAAGTTAAGCACTTAGAATACTGTGAGTGCAGCTGACTGTGCAGGTGAAATCCTAGCATAAAAGGTAAAGAATATATGGAAAAGAGGAATTGTTGTTGAATTAGTCATGTTTGCAAGATCTTCAAAATCATTAACAATAACGAAAATCCAATGCAAAACATAAATATTTTAAGCTCTCTGCGGAAGTGCAATATACAGTCACTTTTTAGAATCTTACTTTGTGATAAGATTGTTGTATTAGCTTAAATATTGCAAACTTGAATAATAAAAATTAATGAATATTTAATGTAAAATATTTCTATTTAGGAATTTGTGGTGCAAATTTTGTAAGGGAGATTATTGATAATCCTTTTATATTTTTATTAAAGGGACTTGTATTTTAATGTTAAGCCTATGTAAATAAGATAACTTGCACTAGCTTTAATTACAATATTGGTCAATTGTGGATAAAGAACCCTTTAAAACTGTTTAAAATACAGTAAGAGGCACGACGCTTTGAAGCGATGGACATTAAAGGACAGCGCTTAATCCTACTAGAAACTTTGCTGTGAAACTTAATCCAACTACTAACTACTTTTTGGCTCTTAGCGTAGCTAGGTGAGCCTGAGTCATTGCAGTCAGTGAGGACTGTATTTTTGCTACATATTTTGGCCACTTGCGTTCTTGCTTTTTATGCTAAGGTTTCTTTTGTTTATGATATTTGGCTTTGAAATTACGTTCCAAGGTTTGCTTAGTTATTTAGCAATCGATTGCACTCCTTTAGAAGTGAATTTGGGGTGGGGAAAGTACTTATTTTGAAGTGAGAAAAGTCAAAAGTCGTCATGAGAAACAAGTCATTTCTATCGTTTTGCTTGGTTCCCTGTATGCGCTTGAGATTATTTTGGTCTGAGTAATTTAAGTTGTGAGATCATGGCGGGAATTAACGGATTGCACTATTTTTCTTTGGGAAAGTGACCTTTTATCATGAATTTTTGCGGTGATCTCACATGGATAGAAACGTGATTGGATGATTCCTTTGTCCAGATTGTTTATTGAGTTCTCGGGAGTTTTGTTACCATGGGACAACACTTCAAAATATTTAGAGACCAGCGGCGTAGTAATTTAGTTAAATTAACGCTAAATAACCAGGGTTGCCAAAAAAATTCAGCCCGAATCGCAGGTCAAATAATCGAAAAGTCGCCCAATTTTGTTCTTTACCCTTTGCATTCTATGGGGCAGGAAATTGTCCCGGGGGAAATCTTCAAAAGTCGCCTAATTGGGTTACCAAATCGCGGGTTTGACAACCCTGAAAACAACGTCTCGACAGCGAAGGTCACATCTGGCTATTCATTATCATTGTTTGTCTGGCACGCTTTCTACAGCGTGGGTTGGGAATTCTGAAAATCTGTAAAAATTACAATTTTGTGGAATAAAGGGTGGGTTTCTAAAAAGCGTGGGAGCAATATATAATTATAAAGCGTGTGGGTAACGCTACCAATTGAAAAAAATATAATAAAGTAATTTGATGATCTGTTGAAAAACATTCATATTTTCTTCATAAATCTGGAAAGAAAATGTCAAAAATTAATTTGCTGATGTTTTCAATTCATACGACGTCACCCGTAGAAGAATCGACGCGCCGTGAGTTTTATGAATGAATATAATTTTCAGTCTCTACATCAGCCGCTTTGGCCCGCTCGCTCACACTAGAAGTGGAGCAATCCGAACCACAGCGGCCGTGTAGAGAGTATAGACTGACGTTTTCATGTATTCAGGATCTCACAGGTATCTCAGCCCTTTACAATTTGCCCATGTGTTTATGATAAACAATCTAAAGTCGTATCTTTTCGATGCAGTTGCAGTGATGCAGTTTTGCCAACATTTAATATGTCGCAAATGTTTCAGATGAATAAGAAAATCACGAGTGTTTGATAGATGAGGATAAATTCTGCATCAATTCGGATTCTGAAATGGATTGATGGCGCAGATAATGATAAAAATGGACCCGGAAGTGACTGTATGAAAAGCGGCGCGCCCGATGTTCAGTCTTCGAATTTGATAAAATACGGTAATGCTGTAAACAATCTAAAGTCGTATCTTTTGAAAGATGTTTCAGATGAATAAGAAAATCATGAGTGTTTGATAGATGAGGATAAATTCTGCATCAATTCGGATTCTGAAATGGATTGATGGCGCAGATAGTGCTAAAATGGACCCGGAAGTGACTGTATGAAACAGCGATAGCGCCGACGATGTTCAGTCTTCCGAATTTGATAAGTAATGCTGTAAGCTTTGGTCACAAACACTGCATAAGGGTGGGGGTTCAATTTTTGATAAAAAGGTGTCTGTCTAAAAAGTGTGGGGAAATATAAATGGTGGGGTTTGACCCCTGACAAACGTTCGAAATTTGTAGTTGCTACAACTCAACTGATCATCACTATTTAATTCACTATCTGTTTGTTTGTCTGTGTCTGCCTCTTTTCTCAGAGACTATTGTAGTAGTAGCTCGTTCACGTAGTGATTCCGTTGTCCCACTGGCCTACAAAACTTAGATTGCATGGCGATCGGAGTGTTTTCGTCAGAGCACCTCAGACTAGCATAGTAGGGGAAGCATGTTCCTCAAACGTGGTGGGTGGATGCATCTTTAGTACACCATGTCACATACAATATTTTCTCAATTCGAATTTTATCCTTTCTGGGTAGGCCTATGACTGATTTTGTTACCGTAAAATTTGTGTCAATTCCCGATGTCACATGTTTATGTTAGTACCGTACACTATAAATGCACCAGATTTTGTAGGCTCCAATTGCTGATTACATAAATGAGAACAACTGGTAACCAGCGGCACTGTGCAGTACCGGTCTGTTATTCAATTGCGTTGTGTGTGGGTTACGTATATTTTATGTGTAAAATGCGGTGATCCACCCAAAAAACAAAATCATCATATAGATCCCTGGTACTAGGTGCATCTTGACCCCAGCATAAGTTTGTATTGGTTAGCGGGTCAAGGTCACCTGAGGTCATCCAGGGGTCATCTGAGGTCAAATTTGCAAAAACTGTTGTAGGGGCATGAAACTGGTTAGTCAACATTTGGAGTCAAATTTTGGGAAGGTCATCCGGGGTCACCCAGGGGTCATCTGAGGTCAAATTACTAAAAACTTCATTATGGGCATGAAACTTGGTGGGTACAGTCAACATTTAAAGTCAAATTTTGGGAAGATACTAAAATTGTCGTATGGGCATGAAACTAGGTGGGTACAGTCAACCTTTGGAGTCAAATTTTGGGAAGGTCATCCGGGGTCACCCAGGGGTCATCTGAGGGGAATTTGGTGAAAAATGGCATGAGCATGTATCTTGGTGGGGACAGTCTCTTTGTAAAGTCAAATTTTGGGAAGATACTAAAATTGTCGTATGGGCATGAAACTAGGTGGGTACAGTCAACCTTTGGAGTCAAATTTTGGGAAGGTCATTTTGAGGTCATCCGGGGTCACCTAGGGGTCATCTGAGGTCAAATTACTAAACACTGTCGTATGGGCATGAAACTTTGTGGGTACAGTCAACATTTGGAGTCAAATTTTGGGAAGGTCATTTTGGGGTCATCAGGGGTCATCTGAGGTCAAATTAGTAAAAACTGTCGTATGGACATGAAACTTGGTGGGTACAGTCAACATTTGGAATCAAAATTTTGGGAAGGTCATTTTGGGGTCACCCAGGGGTCATCTGAGGTCATATTACTAAAAAACTGTTGTATGAACATGAAACTGGATACAGTCAACATTTGGAGCCAAATTTTGTGGGGTCGCATGTTCCTCGAACTTGGTGGGTGCATCTTGACCCCAGGCAGAACAAGTTTGTATTGGTTAGTGGGTCAAGGACACCTGAGGTCATCCAGGGTCATCTGAGGTAAAATTAACTAAAACTGTCATATGGGCATGAAACTTGGTGGGTACAGTCAACATTTGGAGTCAAATTTTTGGAAGGTCATTTCAGGATCAACCGGTGTCACCCAGGGGTCATCTGAGGTAAAATTGCTAAAAATGTCGTATGGGCATTGGTGGGTACGGCCAACATTTGGAGCCTAATTTTGTGGGGTCGTACAGAACAAGTTTGTATTGGTTAGTGGGTCACGGTCACCAGAGGTCATCCAGGGGTCATCTGAAGTCAAATTAGCAAAAACTGTCGTATGGGCATGAAACTTGGTGGGTACTACAGTCAACATTTAGAACAAAATTTTTGGAAGGGTATTTTGGGGTCATCCAGGGGTCATCTGAGGTCAAATTACTAAAACTGTCGTATGTGCATGAAACTTGGTGCGTACAGTCAACATTTAGAGTCAAATTTTTGGAAGCTCATTTGAGTCAGCCAGGGGTCACCTGAGGTCAAATTACTAAAACTGTCGTATGGGCATGAAACTTGGTGGGTACAGTCAACATTTGAAGTCAAATTTTGGAAGGTCATTTCGGGGTCATCTGAGGTCACCATTTAGAGCCAAATTTTGGGAGGTCATTTTGGGGTCGTTTGAGGTCAATTTAGATGAATTCTAATAGTTGCCAAGGCTTTCTATAGTTGTTGAAAACTAAAAATACTAAAAAAAGGGGATTTTAAAATTTTGCAGAACAAATTATTCTTGCTGGTTCAGTAGTAATTTGCACAATAATGAATTATTTTCAGATTTTGCAACTAATAGTAATGCGGCAAAAAATAATAATGCGGCGGAGGAAGATTGACCCCCGCATCGAGTTTCAAGGACCGTATTGAATATTTGTGGGGAATTTTTTCAAACTGAAGGTTTAAAAAAATTGGCCGACCTACCCAACCTTTCCATACAGCTACCAACCTGTTGCATTCGACTCCAAGAACAATTGCTTTCCCACAAAAAAAGCGTAGAGCCACAGCGCCATTGGTGCTCTTGTTTATAAATACTGTGTCATTCATTGTATAGGTAAGTGATCGGTTGAAGTACAAGAAACTCAATTGCTCTTTAATCAACTTCCTTTTCGTCTTCCTTCTTTTTTTCTCTTTTTGTATCCTCTCTTTTTAAGATTTCTGGCTATCAAGCGTTAAGCCCGCAAGACTTTTTATGTTTGAGAAATCAAGCTTAAGTGAAGACTTGGCTTCAAGATGTGATAGGCTTTTCTTTAGTGGCCTCTAAGTTGCTGTAAACATGAGGCAGCTTATTGTGCCACCCACTAAGCTTATTTTCTTCATCTCAGCTTATTTTAATGTGTGAAGTTTAGACAGATTGTACCAGGAAAAATAGCTTTAAGACCTGCTGTCAGAATTTGGCTATTGGAAGTTCATCCTGAGGTCAAGATCAAACTGTAGATGGTGCACATAGGCAAGTGATTCATTATGTGGTACTGGGCTGATTGAAGATTGAAAAATATTCCTTAAATTATTGATTTGAGTCGCCTTGAGACTTTCCTCCAATGTGCATCAGAAAATAGGATAGAAGTTTTCACTTCTGTCCTTCAAACTGTTGTATTTGTCTTCAGTAGATAGATATGCTATCTTCAGCAGATAGCACTACAATATAGCATAACTGTCTTCAGTAGATAGTAAACTACCATCAGTAGATAGCACTACTATATAATACTACTATCTTCAGTAGATATACTATCATCAGTAGATAGCACTACTATACAGGTTGTAACGAAAACAATATTCAATTTAGAAATTAGTATTAGACAAACATTTTAATCATGAAAGTCGATTTTAGGCGATGCAAGGTTGATATGCAAGAAAATGTCAAAAGTGGCCCAACACAATTTCTTAACGATTTTAGTGTAGTGTTTGAGCCTGAATTAGTAACCAAGAAACCAAGTTAAGTTTTTCTGTTAGCCAAGATGTTACTGATTCCACTGCATATAACATGTTGCCATCACCCATTTTAGTTTTTTTCTAAGCGGCAAAGTTGCAATTTTATCATTTTTATTGTTACAGTCTGTATAGTGCTACTATCTTCAGTTCATACTATCTTCAACAGATAACATTATAAATCGGTGTTCAATTTACCTGGTATCAGCATTCAAGTATATACAAGCACAGTATAAAATTGTCCACATGTTTATTAGAAAATTCACTGTTGAGTGGTATAACACATATAAACCTATCACCAGTCACTAGCCATAATGGAAAGTAAATCAAGCTTCCGATTGCTTTTACCAACAAAATTAAAAAACTCACTATCTCATTATTTACTTAACTTGACAGATCAATGAATATTAAAGCCTTAAAAATACATTTCTTAGAAGTTGCTTTTTAGTGCAATAAACCCCAGTGGGGTATTTATTGTAATTGCTAAGGCTGGCAGATTCAAGTTCAGTTTTAGATCACTTGATGTGGTTGTTATGGAGATACTGATTCGCAAAAATTGTAATAATGTGTTGACCAAGTTGACCTGATCTGATCCACTCATCATGGTTATATTGAGTTATTACCATAAAATTCTAACTTGTGCAGTTCAGTCTAAGCTTACTGATGATGAAATTTTAATAAAGTATAATTCAATTGCTATGCAAAATTGGAAATTGCTACACAAAACAAATAGTGCGAAGCACTTTTTGCTATGCACAAAAATAATGCTGGAAATCAAACATGACTACTATGTAGCAATATACTATCTTCAGTTGATAGTCGACTCTCATCAGTAAAAAGCACAACTATATAGCCCTACTATCTTCAGTAGATAGTAAACTTTCATCAGGAGATAGGACTACTATCTTCAGCAGATAGTATATAAACTATCATCAGTAGATAGCACTACTATATGATCACTACTATCTTCAGTAGATAGTAAAACTGTTTTTGGTAGAGAGCACTCCTACATAACACAACTATCTTCAGTAGATAGTAAATTAGTAGATTCGACTTTTATCATTAGTATATTAATGCTGTCATTGATGGATAGCATGACTATATATATATATAGTGATACTATATTCAGAAGAAATGCTTCCCTGCTAATCACAAGCTTTAACCCTAACGCTGAACACTGCTTTTTGCTATTGGAAGTTAAAGAAGAAACAAAAAAGGAGAGAAGATGAACAAAGAAGTCACTTAGTACTCCCGGAATTTAAACCTTAGATCCCTCACATGTGCGGCACAGCGCAAATACGAAGTGCTGTCAATGCTGGTCATCGCATCACTTGGGATTCATGCATGCACGGTGGTTATCCTCTTGATATTTTGTACTACCAAGCTGTGTTAGGGTTAATGCACAGGATGTTGATATAACATGCATTCTCACACATATCATGTTCAGTCTACTTGTCCTTAATACATAACAGAAAGTTATTGATACCTTTTAATGCTATCAGACATTGAGCTTGTAATGCTATTTACTAGGTGTGTATGAAATGTATCTGTCTCATCATGATAATGGTCTGATGAGGTAACGTGTCAAGAGGGAAGTTGTGATGTATTTTGGAAGGAATTTGTCTTGGAAGGCATTGAACAATGAACGATGCATAGAATTCAGAAATTTCACCTTGCAAATTTTGCATATGGAATTGTAATACTCATCTGTGCATCAGTGGCAAGGAAAATTGCTGTGGGTGGCTGAAATTTCAAATAGACAAGCAATATTATATTGATGATAATGTGGGTTGGCAAATAAAATATTAAAAGCCCAAATGTTTCGATTGATAAAGTTTGTAGTCAGGCTGTTAGATTTTTAGAATTACTGATTTATGGCACATTTATGGCACAAGGGTCGGTAGTATTAGTCAATATTGTTAAAATGCTGGCAGATGAAACGTAATACACTCTATGAGACCCATATTTTAGTTGCCTGAAAGTGTACAAGTAAAGATATATTTGGAAGTGTTGTAAACTATTTATGCCAATGGCTTGTTAGGGCGACTACAGACTCCCGAGTATTCGACGTAGAATATTTGAAATAACATATCTATGTTATTTAATCTAGTACCATTTTATTTCCAGTAATATTCAAGTTCTAACGAATGTTTGATGATGTAAAATCGATAATGGCCGTGTGTCCTGAACTCGCCACCCTTAGCGTTACATGACAAATATTATGAATTTTTACACCAACCGGGTTTCTAATTAGATTATCTCGACAATCATCAACCCTAAACTAGCAAAAGTATACATTTTGGAAAGCTGAAGGCATAAGCAATTCAAATATATACATTTCAACTCATTATACAGGGTGACCTGCAAGTTATACAGGGTGGAATAAAAAGATTTTGATAAAAATGGGTCACTCAATGCATTGCTTATTACCAACTTACAGTAATAAACTGGAAGTAAACAACATTCATTTGGTTAGAGGATATGGAGAGCCAACTGACTTTGGAAGAAACCAAAATCACAGCTGTTTGTTAATCTAGGAATATAGGGTGTCCCAAAGTATGTTAGATTTTTTTACAATTCAACATATTTTGAACCTAAACATTTTCCCCCTAACCCATACAGAAAAAATATGTCCAAATTTAGATTCCTCGTCAAATTTCCCTTCAGAAAATCTATACTTTGACTATGATAGGATAAGTAATTAAAATTTTACAGCAACTTTTAGATTTTGAAGACATCTGCATTACTTACTACAGTGTTTAATATGACAACGGGTAGTTTTGTATGGAAAAGTTGGTATTTTCTAGACTAAACCAATCATAAATTATTAAAAACAATTAGTAGAATTGTTTAGCTGTAAGGCCATGAGTGTTTTAGATGCTAAATAGAGTCCAAATCCAATTTACAGCCTTTACAGAAGCAGATTACGCACTAAAATACCAATCCCATAGAGTTTGTGTGTACCACATCCCCACCACCACATCCCCACCACCGCCACCCTGCCCATTCTGAATTCTATGAAGCACAGTGTCAGTATTAAAAAAGTTCAAGTATTTCTTTTTACAGGGTTGAAAGTGCATTTTATTTAGCAATAAAATGAGACCACAAGCATGACAATACCTTCTTGCTTGACATAGATATCATCATTTGTTTTGAGTCGACTTTGGCAAAATGTAACGTCGCCACCTTTTTTTGGTGGCGAGCTCAAGACACACGACCTAATATATTACGTAGAATATCTGGTAGAAATATATTATCAATTTTACGTCATCAAATATTGGTTAGAACTTAAACATTACTGGAAATAGAATGGGAATAGATTAATTAACGTAGATATGTTACATCGAATATTCTACGTCAAATAAAAGTCTGTAGGGTCACTTAACGAAATAACTTATAATCTAAATCTGGGTATTTGTATTTTGAATATTTGGATGAGTGCAAAAGGTAATTGACCTTAAGCTGTTGTAGATGTTGTAATAAACTGTTCAGAAAGTATCAATGCATTTTACAGGAGGTTCTTTTTCTTGAAGAAATCAATAATGAATAAGAAATTATAGATGGATTAATTAATATCCATTTGAATGACAGAGTTCCGACAATGACAAAATTCCAACCACATTTTTTCTTCAAATGCCAATAATCAACTTCAACCATCACACTGCCTGAGCCTGTTTATATTAAGGTGGTTCGAAAGGCAAGGTTTAGGGAAATCATGAATTCCAACATTTTTGCAAATATCTCCAAAACCTTTCATGATACAATCTCAAGTGAGTTTGTGCTTATGTAGGGATATGTTGGCCATGTTATGAAGGTAATAAAACCGTTGCCATGGTAACCAAGCAGTCGCTATTGGCTTCTGACCAATCACATTAAAAGTTGGTTTTTACCTGTTTTTTCGCAAATCACTTCATTTTTCCCAATAGAAGTATACTCACATGTTGAGTCATGTTCCTGCACACCTCCACTGATTTTCCCGTAAAAAAATCCCAGTGGAGGGGGGTCAAAGTGAAATTTTTGTTTTTTGGCCAAACATTCCATATTACTTACAAACTTTTTACGGGAAAATCAGTGGAGGTGTGCAGGAACATGACTCAACATGTGAGTATACTTCTATTGGGAAAAATGAAGTGATTTGCGAAAAAACAGGAAAAAACCAACTTTTAATGTGATTGGTCAGAAGCCAATAGCGACTGCTTGGTTACCATGGCAACGGTTTTATTACCTTCATAACATGGCCAACATATCCCTACATAAGCACAACCTCACTTGAGATTGTATCATGAAAGGTTTTGGAGATATTTGCAAAAATGTTGGAATTCATGATTTCCCTAAACCTTGCCTTTCAACAACCTTAAATAGGTGCAGGAGAGCGAATCTTGCTTAAATCATGTTGTATAGACTTAAGTAAGGTATCAAAATGCGCAGAGGGAATTTGCCAATCTGTAGGTCCCTTTGGTTTTCTTATTGAGATCAGTTTCTTCAAGTAATTGCAAGTCTTAAAGTGTAATGATACGTTTTGTGCACAGTTATTAACATCTTAATTTTGAACCTTCCTAGAAGAGCCCCCATACTGAAGTGATACATCACATAACATATCCTTTTATCTGACTGTTTTACAGAGATGTAGGATCTATCATGATATTTTAATAATATTCCATTCTCAGTGACAATCGGGTACCAATGTCATGAAGTTGTGCATTACACCTCTTGACTGTAAATTATCTGTGTGCTGGTATAGGATTTCTTCCATGCTTTTACTGGACATGAATGATAAATGGATATTCAGTACATGTGTGTCAGGTTGCCAAGCACGAACTGGCGTTCACTGGCAGGAATGTGCACACATGTTGTGATGCCCTGGGTCAGTTTATGTCATCAGATTTGTATTTGTAAGACAAAAGATACATGGAGCATGCTGCTATACCGTAAAAACTTGATAGTTAGCATATGTGCTTACTATCGAGCGCTTTTAAAACATGCAAACATGAAGAGCCCCATCCACAAAAGTGTAAAGGGTTTTGAGCAAATCATCGATACACATAGTTATACGAACAGGTAAACCTGCAAATATGTGTCTCAACCCCTCAAGCGCAGTTGGTGAAGCGCAGGACTTTGGTACAATTTCATGTTTTCAAAAGCGCCAGATAGTAAGCACATATGCGAACTATCGAGTTTTTATGGTATGTATCTTTTGCAGCATACTTCATGTACATCTTTTGTCTTCAGAATAATTCTTTTGAGAGTTCAGAGTTTGTGTTTAGGAAGCTAACACAAAGTTTTGCATGTGAATTATTGAAATTCAAAACAAGGGTTATTCTATGTAGCGTGAATGCTGGAGCTATTTAGGAAGCTGTGAGTAGGCTTTATATTGATTATTAAACAATACTATATTACTGTTCTTGTCTTCTGTGCAAGCTCGAGGTAGTGATAAAAAAGAAAGAAAATTCAGGTCATACTAGAATGTGAACTTTAGAGACAAGTAATGTTGTAAATTCGGAAGCCTGAATTTCATCCCAAGTCATTACAAACAAACCATATGGATGGTAGTACTTCCTGATACAGTTGAGATTCTATATTGATCTGCCACATTATTGGCCCCCATTTTAATTTGTTGGGGGAAAACATTAACCTCACACGTATGTACCTATGGGAATGAAGTAATTGTTTCCATAGAATCTCAAACAGGTCATAGGTTACTCCTTTAACAATGTTAACATTCTCTGTGATGAATTAATGTTGTGAAAATTGGACAAGCGTGTTCTGTGTGTACTAGAATGTGAAGATTATACCGCTACTCATTTAATTGATTAGCCAATCCTAACACAGAATGACTGATATAAATTATATAGAATATATTTGAGGAAAAAGAGAGCAGATGATGCGGGAGCGAGTTGACGATCAATCAAGAGTGTCTGGTTTCAGTTGATGCCGCTCAGCCAGCAATTTATATTTCAATTGATATAAATGAAAGATAATACATTTGAATGAGGAAATGCTTTCAAAGTGATTGGGTGTTTGCCAAAAGTGCATCTTGTAGTTGTCATATTTATTCCACATCATTTGAAGGGTGGAGCCTTTATAAACTTACTTAAGGGCAGAGTAATGGAAGAGAACATGGCCCTTTGCCGACTTCATTATTTTGGAATTTTAAGTTCAAAAGTATAGTGAAACTGTACATTTTTGGAATGGAAACAAATTGAGGAAGCCTATGGTAATGTCAGATTTAAACAAAAATGTTTAGTTTCTGAAAAAATCTCAAAAATACACTTTTTCGCCCAAAATCTTGTCACAAAAATTGTTCAATGTTGTCAAAAGTGAACTCTGAGAAATCAATGTTTTAGTCAAAAAATGTCAAAATTATGCACAAAACATTCGTATATTTTAAAACGGTAATACTTTCACGCTTGAGACAGTTGTATCTGCTACATGGTCTTATTTTGCATCCTTTTGCACCAATATCTAAAATGTCTGCTTTTAGTGCACCAAAATTCAAAATAATTGAAAAATCTGAGTGGCATTGTTACTGCAAATCTTTGTTTTGTTTACACACGTTTGCTGGCGTTAACAACATACTGAATGCAACTTTGTTGCATTATACACTATCTCTTTTCTGTTCATAACATTTTTTTTGGATCAAAAATACTAAAAAAACATCTTTGTGGCTCAAAATCTCACTGTCAAGTTTTTTTTGTATCCTGTTAACCTTGGTATCAAAATGTAGAGAGATTAATTATCTTTTCAATGATACCAATCGCGTCATGATCACGTATGATCAAAATATTGTAGTATAAAACAGATGGTTGGATTCACAAACAAACAAGTTCAGATGATTCAGAAAATATTGTTCATATTTCACTAGACACCTAGTGTGTCCTTATTTAGCAGAATAATTATGAAATATTGTTTGATTCTATACATATAAAATTGTTTAAGTCGTCACTTTATGAAAGATAATACGTAGAGTAAAGCCTTCAAGTTAATTAAAAAAACCCTCTCTATTGTTTATTTTTGACCGTGACACACATTTGTGTCCTTATTTACTTACGATTGTATTAATTATGAAACATATAACTATTATTCGGTACAAACAACATTGTTTTTGTCATTACATGTAACTTTAAGATATAGTAGCTATACAGGTTGGTGACAGGGCGATTTATATAAGTCATAATTTTTTTTTTTTTTTTTTTCGTTATTTAACACAGATTACTGATAAAATAGATTTTCTGAAAAATCACTGATTTTACCACATTACATTACCACATGTGTTACAAAAAGGATGTACAAAAACATGCTCAACAAAATCGCGGAAGGTGCGGTTTGAACCATAGACTGTAATGGTTGAACATGTTGAAAGGCCTAGATATTGCTTTCAAGTTTGACCTTTTTGTTTTTGTCATGATTGTGTAATAAAGACAAAATTTAAGCATTTTCAATTGTTTACCCCTGTGTGACCTTACAATTTGAATCCATTACCCCGCTGCCTAGCAGGGATCTAGGGATCTATCCTAACACCTCATGGTATTAAACATTGGTTGACATAGGTGTTGAACTCAATCGTTAATTACAAGTAGCTTGGGGAGATAGAAAACTGAAGCAAATTCACTAAACCAGTGCTTGAAAGGAAATGAAATGACTTGTTGCCATGGATACACATTAGACTTCTTGTAATGTTCATAAAAGTTGTCTTTCACCTGAAAGGATGTGATACTGTTTAGATAGCAAATCTGGTAGAAGTAGTTCAACTGTCACCAGTGATAATATGCAAGTCCATCAAGGCAGTCGAATTAAGAAACCATAATGAGTGCACGATGGGTGATTGATAAGTTCGTGGACAAAGGTAGAGCTAATCAGTTTTGACTCTGTGCAAGAAACGAGAGAAGATAATCATTTCAAACTTTCTGTGTAATCATTCAATAAGTTGAACTGCACAGAATGTTAGTCATTAGTTAAAACTGTATAGCTCATCTCCGTCTACCATAGGCTGCGAACTTATCGGTCACTGTAAATAATATCTTATTTTGAATTTAGCTTCTAAGAATTTTAGCTCTGTCACATTCTACAACAAATGTCAATTGTGTGCTTTTTATGTGGCAGGCAGCCTGTGAGTAAACATTGATTGTCATTATCAGGCCAAGGCATGTAAACTGGTCGAAAGTGAGCTCTACAATGAGAGCTTTCTGTCAGGGACTCGGCGCGTTGGGAGTACTCAAACACTTTTGTATGACTTCACATGTACAGGGTGACACAAAATGATTAGTACTGGTACAACTACCTGACACTAACCATGTGATAGACATCTAATGTCTAATTGTTGCATCCTTAATTTCATTACAGGGATGGATCTTGTTATGTATATTGCAAGTTAGTCCCCCAAAAGTTCCTATTGCCCATTCCTGACCAAAAAAAAAAATACTGTACGATAAAAAAAATACGGACCTACTAAACATTTGATTTCATTTCTTTATTTACAGTATTTACAAAAATATACATGCAAAAATGAACATTATGCTCAAATTGACACTTCTAAATTGCTTAGCGGCCAAAAAAAATGTTATGTTGGCGTAACCCAACCGACCCTATTATTAGACCCGATTAAAAAAAATAAATAAATAAAACGATCGACCAACCCTAAAACAATCAAAACCTCCTTAAAACTTTTTTTTCCGCCAAAAATATGACGGTGCTCCTCGAAAAAAAAACCCAGAATTTTACTCAACCCGGAAGTACCAAACCAGTGTTCGTCATGGCAGCCTCCGGCTACTCTGATGGCTACTGTGTTTTAGTGGTTGGTAAATCTGGTTCAAAAACAATATTCCAATCGATTAGAAGGGTGAAATTACACATTTTGGTTGGGCTCTTTGCGCAGAAACTATGTGATGAATTCCAACACAGATATGTTGTGCAAAGAGTCCAGGCAGCGAGGGACGATCCGACTTGCGGTCCCTATCGAGACATGCAATTGACCGAGCCAATGCAAACCTTACAGGACCTTTCATACCGAAATCTGGTATGCAGTTTTGAAGAAGCACAAAGAGAGGAAGATGGTGAAGTTACGAAGGATGCGTTTGTCGTGCTCATGGAGAACACAACTGCAAATACAAGAGCTCTTCCAGTGAAAAAAGTTTCGAGCAGTGGCGTGTCGGGTGGGAAGTTGTTGAGTGGTGACCAAATATACAACACGCTGTGCAGATTGTACAAAAACAGTTTCTAAAAAAAATCCCTACCTACCTACCCAATTTTTGATCAGCCCGTTTTGATCATAACAATTTGTTTTTGGCCTTAGCTAAAGCAGTAGTGTGGTTAAGTAGCAATTATTTTGATACACCCTGTACGAAGGGTTCGTCTTAATTTCTATGATGTCCATTTTTAGCAATTTATTGAAAAAGGCCTAGATTTCTGAAAAAATTAGATTACTGTAAATTGACTCCATTGCCATGGTTTTGCATGCCAAACTGCCAAAAATATATACCAGAGTGCTATAATGTATTGAATTATATATTTCATTTGAAAATTACACCATTTGTCGTATTATAAAGCACTATGTGTAACCATGGAAGAAAGAGATAAGAAGGAACCACAACGAACGCATTCACTTTGTACACTCCCTTTACCGACATTTAATTGACATTGTTATTCATGAGGATTTACTTTGATCAATACCCAGCGTTAAATAGGTGATTGGTATTGTACTCCATGTATTTGCATGTCTTCTGGACCGTGTCTGAAGGATGATTTGAACTAATGACCTTCCGTTAAAGCACTCTATAGGATTTTCTCTGGTGGCGTGATCATCGGTCATTGATGGCCTACATCTTTTTCTTCCATTTCGCCCAATTTTCCCGAACTTTGATGACTTTTTTCTCAGAGTTGGCAGTCTTTGGCACTGAAACGAGTTAGCTAGTTACGATTATACACATATAAACTATTAAATTAAACAGGTTTCATGTACGGACTCAACCGAACATTGTACATTATTTAAGAATATTTTGCATCTATTTTTCATCGAAAAAGTCACCAAAATCTTACCTATTTGCTAAAGATGAAACTCAGCAAAAAAGCGGCCGATTTTGATGACCTTTTCGATGTTTTAAAGGACATTTTCTACATAACACGATCAAGAAAACAGTTTGACTGTAGATCCCAAAACAAAGCTACTATTCAAGTTCAAGAGCATCAGTGAAATTCCATAATCTTACTTCTGGGTAGCGTTTGTTTGTTCTTGGATGGGTTTGTTATAGTTTTTTCAGTAATTATTTACGCCAAGCATCGATCGCGGTAAATGGATCATACATGAAAGTAAGTACCATTGATAGCTTTTCTTTTCATGCGTCAATAGATATGCGGATTAAAACTTGGCCGATCGAAGTCGTTGTGGTTCCTTCTCATCTCTTTCTTCCATGGTGTAACTCTGTATATATTGCTCCAAATTGTAGTCCAAGTAAAGGCCAGAGTATGATTTTGACCTTTTGTGGTTTTGCTGGTGCAACAAACCCAGCATTGTATTGTTAACAAACGGTACTTTCTGTGTGCAAAAGGACACACATTCACACTTAAGTGTTTTTAAGGGTACTCAACCAAGAAGGGCCCAACTCCATGGAGTTGGGCCTTTCTTCCACAATACTGTTATAGGGCCACCGCACAGTCCACACTCAGCAATGGGATATACGCAATGATTAATGGAAAAAGACGTAGAAATGAATTGAATGGAATGAGAAGTTGAAACCAGAGGTTTATAAAGAGAGGGAGTTGGGGTTTAATTCAGACTACAAAATAGGCCTTCACTAACCCTATCGCTACTAGACCATACAAAACAATACACCACAAAGCGATTGCAAGACCATTGCGCAAGACCTGCCAAACTACATATGCGCACAAAAGTGTTGGCCGGGCAACGCTCACAAACAATGCTTGGCTTGCTATAGCCATGATAGCCGTTATGCTGGTTGGCACCCGAGGGGTCACTGGGTTAATTAAAGCTGTACCCTACATTTCTAGCATACCTTATACAAGGAGAACATCTTGTTATCAATTGTAACCTTCATGTGTAATTCAGTGTGTTTCATGGACAGTGTGTTCAATGAAAGTATCATAGATGTTTCTGAGAGAGTGCACTCACAAATTTGAATATTATGCTCTTGTTTTGTAAATCATGGATGGCAATCAAATTGTGTACCAGAGTGATGCACCCATGAGAATATCAACTCGGTTAAGAAATAATGAAGTTTTCCATGTGATGAGTTTTCCAATACAGGTCTCTACAGTAATGACTTAATAGGAGACATATTCTCTAAAGATGTCTGAGAAATTAGTTATCTGGACAGTTTACAAGAACTGGGTCACAGAATGGATTATGAGCTGAAAATGAAGACATTTAAGAAAAAAATTGTTTTTGATGAATATATTATGGATAGAGATTCCCATGTGTCATGAAAGAGCATGTATATTTGAATGATGTTCAAATTTGAATAACTCAAAAAAGCTTTGATTTGGACTGTAACAGACTTTCTGTCTCAATATTTCCATCATTGTTTGCTCAGTTTTCACAATTAATAATGTATCAAATTAAAGAAAACATGTCTGTAACAAAATGTTTATTTTTGTTTTGATTGACTTATAAAACTTTGGTGACTTATAAAACTGAGCAGTTCCTTTTTTTGCCATATGTCGATTTTGTTTGTAGATAATTCATAACATGTTATCAGTAATGTAATTTACATGAAGCAGCCAGACAAGTGGTTCAGCAGCAAAAGTTGTATTTATATAGGTATTGTGTGATTCATTCTCACCCTAGGAAAAATCCAGGGGGGGGGGCACTTTAATATGAAATGGATATATGAGTAGGGCTGGCACTTTCGCAGTAAGGGGCATTCGGTGAGAACAAAATGTAAAAAATATGGGGTCATTGGGTGAGAGCATGATTTTTGGCATTCGGTGAGAGCCAAATAAAAAAATTATGGGGTCAATGGGTGAGAACATGACCTTTTTTTAAATGGAACCTTTGGGTAAGAGCCGAAACAGCGCCACAGAAACCTCGAACATTGAATTTCTAGGTCGAAATGGCTTCAAATTTCTTTGTTTTTGTTTTTTCAAAATAAGTAACAAAATCAGTGATAAATGAAAGTTGCTGTTAAACAGGGTATTTGGGTGACAGATCAAAATGAAAGATAAGGGGTCTTTGGGTGACAGAGCATGTGTTCGTAAACAAAATATGGGGTCTTTGGGTGACAACAATGCTGAAAAAGGGGGTCTTAACAGCCCTACATACGCGTGACCTCCATGTGGGAGCCCCCCTCCCCCGGGGGAAAAAATAACATTGGAATAGCCTATCACCAGAATCACACAGAGAGCAGCTTTTAGTTTTAGACATGTCTAACTATTATTTGAGATAACCATATTAGTTTCTAATAAAATTATATTCCTAGTGATAACCAAGATAGCTAAAGGTATGGCTTGCATTGGATTGCTAATGGCCTAAGCCTGCCAGGCATATAGGCTACCTAAAAATCTGTCAGTATGGTCAGAAGATCCACAATCCCAAGTTGGATATGACTTGTACATAAACTGGCCTCAAAAAGAAACTTATAATTTTTCACAAGGTCATATCTTAAAATCCTCTTCATAAAAATGAACAAAAATTGCACACAGGATTACTTCAATACTCTACTCTAAACACATGTCAGTAACCAAGCAGTTTTCTAACTGACACAAGAGCAACATGCACTGACATGGGACAGCTTCCTGGACCACATTCACAGCCCAGCCCTGTTTCATGAAAAAAGTGTATGAAAAGCAGAAAGCAGCCCCGTTTTATCATCTGTGCAAGGATCTTGTGTGCATTCTCACAGATTTTTTGTCCTGGGTGCCAAATGTTAGGCTGTGAAAGTGAAGGAAGTCCAGGAAGCTGTCCCATAACAGTGCATTTTGCTGTTGTGTCAGTTGGACAACTGCTTGGTTACTGACATGTGTTTTGAGTAGAGTATTAAGGTAATTCTGTGTGTAATTTTGGTTCATTTTGATTGACAGTATTTTAAGATATGACCTTGTGATTCACAAGTTGTAAAAAATTATAAGTTTCTTTTTGAGCTCAGTTTAGCTTGGGAACATAATGTTGAAACAGGGCTAATTTTAGGGGTAATTTACAGTAATCTTTTTTAATATGTAGTATTGAAGAAGTTGTAGTGTGAAACAGGGGTCATTCAAAAAGGTCTGCATGGACTTCTATAACATCAGCTCTGTGAACACTAAGCTTCTGTATTACTCTCTGAAGCACTGAATCTTGTTTTCAGTTTTTACTAAAACATCTCTCAAACGAGATAAAACTTGCTTTATAAACATGGAAATATTAAAATGCTACCTATAACAGAAGCCAAGATATGAGAGTTGAGGCAGAACCTTTTGAATGACCCTCGTATTTATGAAGGGGAATTCTTTTAAAAAACAAGACAGAATTTGGGTCTTATTGTTAGCATCTTCTCGCATCAAATAATCTTTTCAACGCTATTTTTTAAGTTTTCTTATTTGGCAAATCGCTGATTGTGCCATTAACATTTCATTGTGGAGCAGACAGGTCTCATAGGTATACTGTGTATTCAATTTTATGCTTGGTTGTTTCAAGGATTGTCTGATGTTTTTGTTATTTGACTAAGTCTAAGAAGTATCAAATTGCATTTTGTAGTTTGTTCTTTCTAATATTTTATACAGTTTGAGAAAAGACCAATACTGAGTGGGATTCAATTTCTGAACTTGAGATTTAGTACTTCTCGCCGTTGTCTCATCAAGATAGCCTACAACTGAGAAAAATAATACTTTGTCGTAATATTTTGTCATGGTTTCATTTCAATTTAGTTTATCAACCTGCTCAAATAAGTGATATCAAATTCCTCCGTATCAATGTGTAAACTGATCACACATAGGTATGAAAAGAAATTTCTTGAATAGATATGTGGACAGGCCAGCTGAGGCCAACTAGAGTTGTGCATAGTGGACATAACAAAGTCATGATTTCAACAGGTTAGTGCACTGAAGGGCCTATATCTGCAATAGCACCAGGCAATAATAGCAGCTCGGCGTCAGGCTTCAAAATACTTGTTATTTTATTTCGCAGGATACTTTTGAAAATAAACTGTCTGGATCTAATTTTTGGATCTTGGTGGCCCGTGTACTTATAATCCTCATTTATTTTGAGCCACAAGCCTCAAAATAGTTCCCTTTCAATGGTTAATTTCCAAGAGCTATTTTGGGATATTTGGAGGTGCCCGCTTTTTGGTGACTAAAATTTTGACCGGGTGCTAATATTCTATTACGGCATACTTAACATTTTCATCTGAAAGTTCATTATGCAAATAAGATCTCGGGTATCAGTTCAGGTTAGTGAAACTAACTTCCATAGGGGCTTGCAAATGAAGGTACTTCTCCATGATACTTGTGTTGATGTGTTTTGATTGATTGGAGTGACACGATAAACAATGCATTATGTAATCAATCAGGCCAACTAAATAGGACAGGTGTGCATTTCATTCTAGTCAGGAGAGCTAGGTGTAAACATGTTTTGATGCAACTGTTGGCTGCTAATCCCTGAACAACCTTCCTTAAACAGGTAGCAGGGGCGTAGCAAGGTTTGATGCGGTACTGGTTCTATGCTAGTAAATAGGTATCATGGTTCACCAGACAGGGTCTAATTCTGCACAAACCCGGGCAAAGTTATTTCTATAGATCTGCTGCGCATTCAAATTCCATTGTATTGCATCGTAATTTCATTTGTGTCTATGCTAATTATGTTTACACAACATGAACTCACGTGTTTTCAAGCAAATTCGCCGATAATAGGTGATCAAAAGCGATCGGAATGTTACAAAAGTACAGATCGCATTCAGCTAACTTCATATGAGATGATCTTTGGAAAAATACGGCATAATTTGTCTTGGTGTTTGGGGAATGCCATGCAGTAAAATATTAATACGTTGCAGCAATTCATGATTGACAACTAACAATCGGCGTGTCCTTCGTATCCTCCACTGTCAATTTCTTATCCACTCATTAATCCTCACAAAAGCTTTGTGTTGATTACGTAATGTGTGAGGCAAATTGCAATAAGTACAATGAAATAATGAGTAGAGGCGGGCTCGAGGCGGGTTTCTTCATCTTACGTAACAGTAGTGTTCTCCAAAAAAACCCGGAAGCTTGTCGTTTGGAGCTCTAGCTGAAATACAGCAAGATAATGTAAGATAGTAAATATAAACCTGTATTTTAGCTAGAGTATCTCGAGCTATGGTTCACTGACCTTAAGCGCATATGATTTTCCTTCACCCTGGAATTGGTCCGTTTATTTGAATAGAGTGATTGGAAACATCTCTATTTAGTTTAGGAAATACTTATTTATCTCATTTGGAAATAGGCTCAAGTAGTGAATAATTTCACCAGTAGATGCTGTCGTCTACTGTAATCAATTCTTCATTACATTTTATTTGAATAAAATGATTGAAAACAGGGATGAGATTTTCTGAGGATTCACAGAAATCTGCGGATATGGGGTCAAGATCATTGACATCAATGTAAATCGATCAATTGAAAATTTTGGCGTTTCAAATTGAAGGTATACATTTTTTCCCCAAAAGACCTTTTTTTTTTTTTTTTTTCATAAAAAAAATCCATATTTTCAATACGAAAGGTCAAAATTTTCAATTGATCATTGGCTTTTCATCCCAGCCACATACACTTTAAGTACATATCATTAGATTTATGAAGTTTACTTCGAGGACTGTTATTTATATCAAAAATATCAATTTAATCATTTGCCATTAAATGTACATTATATCGCAAAATTTCAAAAAAACAAAATTATTTGATATCAGAACACAGTTGTTTGATGTGATCATTTATTAATTTTTCTAACAAAACATATAATGTTCATTTCTAGACATAAATAATACCAACAGCTATCACACTAATAAACTGTATATACACATATATTTTGTAGCAATTTTTTAACATAGATTTTTGTTCTATATCGAATTATTCATCTTTTTCTGCTTTTTTGTGGCAATTGTTATTCTAGAAACTGCACATTTGTGTGCAAATTGAGGGCGCTATTTACATATATTTTTAATTTAAATTAGCCAAATAATATGATTATACCTTTCATTTCATGATAAAAAGTTTTTTTTGAAAATTCCCTTGTCATTTGTTAGTCGTTTTGCTGATGTTCTAATATCATTATACAAGTGTCAATCCCTTGTAAAGATACAAACAAGATTTAAATTAAATAGCGCCATCATTGTTCAACTTTTCTTTAAAATGACTCAGTTTCACATGCCATCAAGCAACCGTGAGAAGGACATTCTTCATATTCAGAATGCCATTCAAATATATCTGATGTGCTCTCAGGTATATATTCGAATTTCTAAGAATCTGCACAAGAAAAACTGTTTTAACTTTCACATTCACATCTGCACTGTAAATTTTCAAAAAGATGTAAAATTAGAAAATAAACTTCCCCAGTAGAATTGCTTTGAAGGTTGATAGTGAAATTATAAAAGCTCCACTTTATACTAAATGGGCTGCAAAAAAAAAACTGTGTCAAAAATAGTACATTTTTGCATTTTTCCAGTGACCATTTTAGATAGAAAACCTAAGGGGAATGAAAGAACAGATTTGGATAAGAATAAAATCTTCCAAACCTAGGGCAATATCCTTTTTGCATCTCAACGAAGCTTATAAAGTGCAAACATGCTCCCGGAGGTACATGATAGTGTGATGTATATGGTGTGAACTGGTTGGAAACACCAACTCGTGCACTAACTCAAACAATCAGATTTTATTCTGTTTCCAATCATTTTATCACCTGTCTCTGTGTGTGAAAAGATGTTTACATTGACTTTTTGCAAATTGGGATAATGAAACCCTATATTCTTCTTTTTATAATGTTTTGATGGAATTAATTTATCATGGCGTACGTGGCATATGTGGTTGTGTAATTATTCTATACTCTGCAAGACTCAAAATTGGCATTTGTCCACTGACATCTGCGAGTTGTAATTATGAATGACACTTGTAACATTGGGACATTCCAGTTGAAATCCATACACCCGCTATATGGAAAACATAACCTTAATCTCCCACACAGGGAGTGTAAATTTCAAATGGAGTCAACCTATTAACCAGGTAACCTCATTTGCAGTTTTCCCTGTGTGGGAGATTAAGGTTGTGTCTTCCCATTGGAGTGTATGGATCTGAATAGCCCATTGTTATTTAATACTTGCCTTACATGTACATCTTGAACCAAAAAGACATGCATTCAACCAAATTTGAATGGAAAATTATACGAAATGCGCTTAGCAGAAATAAATTTTTAAATAGCTGGGTAAGTTTAGCAACAGGTCCAACTGTGCTAATACGCAACTTGATTAAAATGTTAGTGTGAGCCCTGTACTAACTAGTACTAGTAAGCCAACCGTTTTAGGAAGCCATCATATGTCAGTATTATTTTAGTTTTAATTATACAGAAAAATAACAAGTTCATGCAAAATCAAGTACATTTAGCAAATTTCCTGAGCTAATTATAAGTACATTTAGCAGATTTTCTGAGCTAATTATAATTACAGATTTGCTCTTCAATCCATCCAGCATCTTCTCATTGCAATAGTTCCCCTAAATTGAGTGGGATGAGAGTGAAAGCAATATTCTATTACGGCATACTTAACATTTTCTTCTGAAAGTTCATTATGCAAATATGATCTCGGGTATCAGTTCAGGTTAGTGAAACTAACTTCCATACCAGGGCCTTGCAAATGAAGGTACTTCTCCATGATAATTGTGTTGATGTGTTTTGATTGATTGGAGTGACACGATAAACAATGCATTATGCAATCAATCAGGCCAACTAAATAGGACAGGTGTGCATTTCCTTCTAGTCAGGACAGCCAGGTGTAAACATGTTTTGATGCAACTGTTGGCTGCTAATCCCTGAACAACCTTGCTTGAGACATTCTGATGACCCCTCCTTTTATTTTTATTAAGGAAAATGACCCCTTTGTGTGTACATGTTTGTTTACCTGGTGGTTCCATGGGGAAACACACATTATCCTGAAGGGATCAGACATGGGCAAAAGTTTTAGCTGCGCTTTAGAAGCTGGCAATTATTGAAAAATCAGCCAAAATTCACTTTAAAAGAAAATTAATAAAGTGAAAATTCACTGACAAATACAATCAAGCCAAAAAAAATGCTTCCAACAAGCATTAATTACCCTACATAGCACAGTAGAAAGTAGAGACAGTCTACAGACGAGATTCTTCAGGATTTGAAGAAAGTGGAGACAATCTGCTGACAAGATTCCTCAGGATTTGAAGAAGCTCCATACAAAGCATTTATTAAGCCATAAAGCGTAGTAGAAAGTGGAGACAATCTGGTGACGAGATTCTTCAGGATTTGAAGAAGCTCCACACAAAGCTTTCTTTAACCCATCACAATGCGTAGTAGACAGTGGAGACAATCTGCTGATGAGATTCCTCAGGATTTGAAGAAGCTCCATACAAAGCATTCATTAAGCCATCGCAAAGCATAGTAGAAATTGTAGACAATCTGCTGATGAGATTTTTGGATTTGAAGAAACTCCATACAAAGCATTCATTAACCCATCATAAAGCTTAGTAGAAAGTGGAGACAATCTGCTGATGAGATTCCTCAGGATTTGAAGAAACTCCATACAAAGCATTCATTAACCCATCATAAAGCTTAGTAGAAAGTGGAGACAATCTGCTGATGAGATTCCTCAGGATTTGAAGAAGCTCCATACAAAGCATTCATATTCACTGGACTAGGATGCACATGAAAGCCTGAGTTCCCCTGATTCTGAGACAATCTGATTTTTTAAAAAGATTTTCAACTCTAAAAAACAGAATTGTTGGAATGAGCTATAATAGGCTAGCTGTTTTCATGTCGGTTTTATACATGTACCAATTTTTCTGTGACTGTAGGTTAACATTTGAGTTGTATGATTTTAAAACATGCTTTGATCATATTGCACTGCTCAGTTACAGCATTCCCTTTCCATGATTCTCCAGAAAAGCTATTACTGTGATGAAAGGATACTAAATATTTCATTTAAATAGTCTATACATTCCCTTGCTGAATCCAGGCTGAACCAGAACGTATACAATCCTTAGAAACTAAAGCACTATTTTATTTATTTATCGTTAATACAGACATTCCATGTCTTGTTCCATTTTTGGGCAATAATTGAAATTTGACATGGCATATGTGGGCATCAGGAAACTATTGAGTTTTTGAAGTTAAAAATCAGAATAGTTGCAGCTACCAAAATTTCTGACAGCAGTAAACTCAATCATTAGATTAGAAGAACCAAAATTCATGACTGAGATATTTGTCAGCATTTCCTAACCAGTCTTTATGATTTTAGCTTCCCTGTATGATAAAAATACCCCATACCTATGAAGAAAGTCTGAATATTCAGTTCCATGAAGCTTTACCACTTTTGTTATGTTAGACAGAGGTGTGGCCTCATGTCCCTGACTATTCCTGACTTCCTTGACTTTTTTCCTCCAACAATTGGAGCACCAATATCACAGGCTAGTGTTTTACTTGCAATTCTCAAATAATGAACAATGTCAGGGTTAGTGTTTTTGTTGTTTTCTCCAATACACGGACGACCAATCTTATGCAACATCAGCCAAGTGTGTTCATATCTTTCAGACTAATGTTGTTTTGCATTACATGGATGACCAATCTTATGCAACATCAGAGAATAGTGTAGATACCCAGTAATGTGTTACATTATACACACTGTTGTTTTTCTTAGACCTAGATGCTCTATAAAGTACAGTATTTTCGTTTAAATAATCCTTATGGGTATAAAGTAGGTAATGGGGGCTACACATCCTGTACAAGAAAAAATAAACACAATGTTGAACAATTGCTCTCTTCAAGAGAAAACTGAATATATTTTGTAGGAAAGAGTGACCAGTTAACCCAAAGTGTTACAATTACACAAGACAACATAAACAAAATTCCAGCCAGCGCACATATCCCACCTGAAACAAGGGAATGCACCAGGATGGGATTCGAACCCACAAACTTGTTTCACGCCTTGTCCATTAGGCTACCAGATCCCACTGATAAATAATGGTTAAAACTGGGTACAAATGTACCTACACATTACAGTATCCATTGTGTGTATTATATAGGCCTACCCTGAATGCCTACATTAATACCCAATTTTAACCGCCTTGAATTCCTTGACATTAGTAAGTTCATTGAAGGTGTTGCAGGGCTATAATAGGACAAGTATGGTTCCTGCCATCCCACTCTCCTTAACTGATGCAAGAATGATATACAAAATTAAACATTATTCTGCTTAACAAAACGACAAATTTGCTTTTTAGGCCAGACTGTCCCGTCACACTGTCCCGTCACATGTATGCACACATTTCACTATCTGTTGACTGTCAATGATTTGTCATAGCAGCTGAATGCTATGCAAGAGTTGTGTTATTTTTCCTGCACATGGATGCCCAACAATGAGCACCATCAGGAACTAATGTTGTTTTCCAATACATGGATGACCAATCTTATGCAGCATCGGAGAATAATGTAGTTTTTATCACCTAGATACCCAGTAATGTGCTACATGACACCCGATGTTGTTTTTCTTAGACCTAGATGCCCTATAATGTAGTGTTTCCCTTGATATAGCCTCAGTGGATATTTTACTGGACATCACTAAGGTATTAGGGAAAACAACATTAGTGACTTCTAGTAGAGATCACTGTCGAGAATACAGGCTATAAGCATCATCCTGCTTTAAGGGTGTTGCAAGGAAAAAGAAAAACAATCATGTTGTGATAAAGTGAGGCTTTTTAGTGATAAAGCGATATAAGCCAAATATTGTTATTAGTTTATTTTGCGATATGGCTTCAAAAAGTGTTTCAGTGCTTTTATATTGTTTGTTATTTATGAACACATTCCTATGTCAAGAATGGGAGGTCCAATTTTAATGGGTGTTTAAAGGCACAGAATGAAATGAGAGTGTAAACTGGTCAGTAGATTTCAGATGTAGACCTACTGATTGTGTTCACCAGTGGCGTAGTGGCTACGCCTATGGTGTTCACATTTTGTGTTACACCTGGCGTAAACTTACGCTAACATTGATAAAAATTCCACAAATATTTTCCCTACTCCTACCACATGTCCACACATAGTCTAGTCCTGGCACTACGCTGACCAGTTCCACCAAGCATTCACTTCTGGTTGGCGTAAAAATCGGCTACCACTGCCGGTGTTTCTGTAACCTTTTTTCAACCACACGATATGTGATTTCTTAGTTCCGACCAACAAAAGGTCAAACTTACATCAGGTGCCAGGCGTAGCAGCGTTCACGTTGCACTTGCCGATGTAAGTCAAAACATACACTAACTTTTGTCAGGAGTGAATTGTCGGACGTACGCCTGGAAGAACTAACGCTGAACATCCTTCACACTGCCACTACTCCTGGAAGCGCCTACTGCTACTCCCAGTTCTTCAGGGCATACGTCTGACAATGTGAACACAACTTGATTCATGGCATATGGGATGGCCCAGGGGAAAGTTAGCTTATATTTGCAAGACCTTCAAGGCGAAATAAATCTACTCATGTTACCACCTGGCCATGGTCTGGCCTGCTGTCTTTTGTTTTCGTGTGAAACAAGCATTTCCAATTTCAGCCTTTAACATGTTTTTACATGTAAGATCACTTACACTTACACTTAGTTTGCAAATAAAATAAGGTAATAAAGCCTCTATGACCCCATATCCAAATCTGTGCTGCCTACAGTCAGACTTAAAAAATAAATGTTATGTATCAAATCCCCTGTGCGCGTTTGTTTTTCTTAGTGCGTCCCATTCAGCTGAATTGGCGAGTTCATTTCTTTATCCTTTATTTTTTTGCCTTAAAATCCTGAAATTCTAATAAATGTTTTGAAGAATATTTGTTTAGTTATAAAAGATTTGCACATCAATAATATGTAAAGGAACCGCAATTTTTGCTGTGTACCTTTCAACAATTAATATTGAATTAACTTAATTTTGAATTAATTTAATTTTGAATTATCTTAATTATGAATTTACGCAATTTTGAACTTACCTAATTTGGATTTACTTAATTTTGAATTTATTAAGTTAAACAAATCTTTAAAAAAATGCATTCTGCATTCATGTTTGAAATTGCCATGGGCTTTGAGACATAACAGTGATTTCTTAGCCTTATCTAATCTTCTCTTATAATCATTGACTGAGTTGACCATCACCACATTTCCTGGGAGAGAATTTCAGTGGTTGATCACTGTTATAGAGAAGAATTTGCTCCTGTAGCTCATCATCTTTTTCTGTGCTGGTTTATACAGCTTATTGCAGTGTCACCCAAGTTGTCTGTGGTTCTGATCTCTTCTGCACGTCCTCTGCTCTTTAATGCCTTCCAGACCATAAAGAATTTAAAAATCTCAACCAGGTCACCTCTCAAATGCTTCCTTTCTAGAATACCAATAATTCTATATACAATCATGCTGTACAAACAGGTATTATTGTGAGACAAATCTATTGAAATGTTTTGGAAGGCATCTCCTTTCTTCTCTTTCATCACAAAACCTGCATTTAGAGGCATATATGTTTATAGATTGAATTATACGGTATATAATTTCAGCCCTTTCAGTTTTTGAGAGTTCTGGAATAAAAGGCAAAGGTGGTATATAACATTTAAGAAATAACATTTTATGGTCCTTACTTGATGTTGGTCTTAAAATATCAAGAATAGTTATTGCTTCTTAAATGTAAGCCATATTGAAGCAATGAATTAACAAATTCATATCTGGTCGCATGTCATAAGTTGGGTACAATTTCCATTACATGGTCAAAAATTACAAAAAATGTATTTTTTGATATGTTGTATATATTGACAATCTCTAATAATTAAAACCATTTTTAACCTTAACACCTGCTTAATTTTTGAGATAATGCTTAATTAATAATTAATTAATACACAGGCGTCTATGTAAATCTCAATTTTCAAATGCGTTTTTCTCAAATCGGACCTCAATTACAAAAATGACTGTAAAATTGTTATTTTATGCAAGAATGTCATCAAATTTGGAGGATATGTTCTCAATACATTAATGCTTCAAATGAATTTTTTTAAATAATTGTACGTATGTTAATTACATTGTGAAGGTCAATGACCGTTTACGAGTAATTAGCGAGATGGTTATTCTATTATTGAGGAAATGAATGTCAAGAAGAAAAATATACATTAGCATATTGCTAAAAATACTGAAATTCAACTAGGATTTCATTAAAAATGAAAAAATGGAACATATAACCCTTTAAGGTGGTACTTCACACCTTGATAAATTTGTGACTATTTGTGCATTTTACTCAAAAAATAATGTCACACTGGTAACAAAAGTTATGTATATTAGAGGGGTAAGGAATCCAGTTACTACACAGGAATTTCAGTGACTCAAGACAAGCGGTACGTTATTTATGATAAGAAAAGAGGTACCGCTAGAATGTACCTCATTTCTTAACATATAGGCCTATGATAATGAACCACTTGTCTTGAATCACTGAAATTTCAGTGAAGTGGTTGGATTCCTTGCCCCTATGATATACATATAACTTTTGTTACCAGTGTGTAGTTACTTTTTGAGAAAAATGCAAAATTAGTCACAAAATTTATCAGGGGTGTAGTACCACCTTAAGTAGTCAGTAATTGTCTCGAGACATCAGGAAAACACAACACCAAAGCAATGATTAGACTCCGCATTGCCCTCCCGATCATGAGGCCATTTATTAAGCTATTTATGACCATTCAACAATTTTATATTCATATACATAAATATAATTGAGATAAATAATGATAAATAATGATAGATTTCATAATATAATAATAATATAATAATCATAGCACTTTCATAGCAGTTAAGACATAATATAAATAGTTATTTATCTTCCAATAAATATTATTAATAACACAATACAAGAATTATTGGGGAAATGTGTACAACAAGCCAACCATATAGGCTGGACATGCAAGAATTGACTTCTGTATCACATTTAACCAAATTTCATATTAAGCAAATACAGATACCTCTTTGGATCAAACAGAGGATTGAATTGGAAAACAATATTTATAACATAATTATTAAATAAACAGAAATCTCCAAAAGAAGAAACAATGCCAACTCTATCAATGAATTAAATCTTTAAATCCCTATATAAGCTGGTAATTATTGAAAAGTCAGCCAAAATTTACTATAAAAATATATTAATAATGAAATAGTCCACTGACAAAAACAATCAAGCCAAAAAGATACTTCAAATAAGCATAAATTACTCTACATAAAGCGTAGTAGAAAGTGGAGACAATCTACAGACAAGTTTCATCAGGTATTGACGAGACTCCATACAAAGCGCAGTAGAAAGTGGAGACAATCTACAGGCGAGATTCTTCAGGATTTGAAGAAAATCCATAAAAAGCATACATTTCCTTTAAAAGCGTAGTAGAAAGTGGAGACAATCTACAGACAAGTTTCATCAGGTATTGACGAGACTCCATACAAAGCGTAGTAGAAAGTGGAGACAATCTACAGACGAGTCTCATCAGGTATTGACGAGACTCCATACAAAGCGTAGTAGAAAGTGGAGACAATCTACAGACAAGTTTCATCAGGTATTGACGAGACTCCATACAAAGCGTAGTAGAAAGTGGAGACAATCTACAGACGAGTCTCATCAGGTATTGACGAGATTCCATACAAAGCGTAGTAGAAAGTGGAGACAATCTACAGACGAGATTCTTCAGGATTTGAAGAAAATCCATAAAAAGCATACATTTCCCTTTAAAAGCGTAGTAGAAAGTGGAGACAATCTACAGACAAGTTTCATCAGGTATTGACGAGACTCCATACAAAGCGTAGTAGAAAGTGGAGACAATCTACAGACGCAGTCTCATCAGGTATTGACGAGACTCCATACAAAGCGTAGTAGAAAGTGGAGACAATCTACAGACAAGTTTCATCAGGTATTGACGAGACTCCATACAAAGCGTAGTAGAAAGTGGAGACAATCTACAGACGAGTCTCATCAGGTATTGACGAGATTCCATACAAAGCGTAGTAGAAAGTGGAGACAATCTACAGACGAGATTCTTCAGGATTTGAAGAAAATCCATAAAAGCATACATTTCCCTTTAAAAGCGTAGTAGAAAGTGGAGACAATCTACAGACAAGTTTCATCAGGTATTGACGAGACTCCAAACAAAGCGTAGTAGAAAGTGGAGACAATCTACAGACGAGTCTCATCAGGTATTGACGAGACTCCATACAAAGCGTAGTAGAAAGTGGAGACAATCTACAGACAAGTTTCATCAGGTATTGACGAGACTCCATACAAAGCGTAGTAGAAAGTGGAGACAATCTACAGACAAGTTTCATCAGGTATTGACGAGACTCCATACAAAGCATTCATAAAGCCATCACAAAGCGTAGTAGAAAGTGGAGACAATCTACTGACGAGATTCTTCAGGATTTGAAGAAACTCCATACAAAGCATTCATAAAGCCATCACAAAGCGTAGTAGAAAGTGGAGACAATCTACTGACTATATTCTTCAGGATTTGAAGAAAACTCCAGACAAAGCGGAGAGTAGCATAATTTGACATACTTTTATTGAAGCATCTTGGACAAATGAGATAACTGAATTACCCTTCCAGCTACTGGGAGGGTGGGTGGGATTTTTTGGTCCAGCATGATCGGAGGAGCAAATGCAAGTGGCTTACTAAGAAAGGTGTGAACACAACAAAAGAAATGGAATTAAAGCAGAGACCTGATTGGCTGCACCCCACTAAAGTGCCATCTGAATGGCCAAGAATCTGGGATTGTTGCTATAACAACACAACAACTCCTACATCATTCCAATACCATGACCCAAATCAATAGCATAAACTTTCAAGAGGACTTGATATGGCTCAAGTGGAACTGATAGGATAATTGTCCAGACTTGGCTGCACATGAATGCCCAAGTTTCCCTGATGCTGAGACAATCTGGTTTTTAAAAGATTTTCAACTTTGAAAAACGTCATTGTTTTAGTTGTACAAATTCAACATTCAAAGCTGTCAATACATCAAAACCTCCCTAGATTTGAAAAAGTAACCAGTAGTTTTGACATGCTGACATGTGAATTTTCACATAGGCCCTATTTGCACACTCCCGGATCCGCCTGCTCCACATCCGCCTGCTCCTCCACCCCTGGCATTTTTCATTTCAACTGGTGTGATTTTTTTACTGAATAATGTATAATTATATGCTTCAGTAGACTGAAAGAGTATAATATTAGGCTCAAAATGAGGTATCAACCACTGCTGTAGGATATGTGGTTACGGAAAGCCAATCAAATTTGTATCGCAATTTTCAGAAAAGTGTAATCCCTCCACCCTTTTAGCATACCCAACTTATGACATGCGACCATCTGTATCATTCTTTATAAAGGAAAACTACTTTAGTTCAAAAAGGCTGCTTGAAAAGACTTTTTAATGTAAAATTTATTGTATACTTAGCCAAAATCTTACTAAAATCCCAATCATTCCCCACTGAAAAACTGCAAGCCAGTGGCAACACAATTTTATTTTTAAAACGTAAAATTTGTTAATTGATCACCAAAAGGGAAAAAATATAAAATGAACTTATTTAAAAGCTTCATTTTGTTGTAAAATTCCTTATAAAGTGACTGTGACATCAAGAAAGAGTTTGTATAAAAGAATTAGGTTAAGCTTCTTTGCAGGGTGAGTGTGTCGTCTCCCTCCCCCATAGACATCCATTTACCAGTAATGAAATAATGAGCAATGGATGAATAGACCTTTCAAGATCTAGGACTGTTGGTTCCATTGTATTACATATGTGACCCGCTCTGACGAAACCCGCCATAAGTCGCACTCGGCCATTTCAAGATATGGTGAGTCAAAAGTTGGGAAAGGGGTGAAAAACCTTGCTGATTTCTTTTTTATTATTTTTTGATTCCTTAATATGTTTACTTTAACCTACCATTAAAAACAAAATATTCTTTTATGTCTAAAGCACCCAAATCTAGCATTTTTTGAGCCAAACCAAGTCCTTAACTTGTCATTTTACAACTTTTTCTTGCATTTGCCTTTTCTTTATGTATCGCTTCCCCCTTCCCGTTGAAAGAATGTATGATGAGGACCACATGTCCCAGAAACACAATTTTGGTATCAAATGAAAGCTGAAGACCTATACTAAATAATGACATCAAAAACTCAATTTTCAAAATTAGTGACTTATGTCAGGATTTGTGGGAGCGGGTCACATATGCTATGTGTGCAAATAACAGACTTGTGATTTTGTGCATAACGATGTTTCATATTTCTTCCCTCAAAGGCAACTTCTCCTCTGCTGGATCAACAAGCCTGTTACTATTAGCTCCCATTAGATAGTTGTCATGGCGGGTGTTTTTTGCCATGCAGGCAACATCAATTACGAAGTTCTCAAGTTTTATTTATCTTTATCGTACATTCACATCAGTAACCACTCGAATGCGAGAGCTGTATTTGTTAAACTTAATGAAATGCATGAAGTAGGTGGGTTTTTTTATCAGAAGAAAATGAAGAGAAAACCAAATAAGTAGAATGTGTCCAATTGTAGGGTTTGTCTAGACTTGGTATAGAGTTGTACAGCAAACATTTCCTGCCATGTTTCCATACGATTTTCAGCAGTTACAATAAGAGTGTTATTTTTGTCAGGGTAAATTTGACTTTCTACTGTTTATGAAGCTGCCTATCAGCAGTATGAATGTAATACTCCTGAGTTCAGTGTCCTGCTTGATGTACAGAACAAAAATTACTTGCGAAAGATGTAGGAAGGAAAACGTGTTTTAGTGGAAAACTCTTCACTCTTAAGTTACTTTATTAAAAAAAGGAGCAAATTAAATAATTTGAGATTGCAAGGAAATGAAATCTTATGTTTTTATGTGGATTTTAAAGAGGATGTGCTAGGTAGGGAAAATGATGAGGGTCCCACAGCACACGTTCTACAGTGTGTTTTCCTTTCATTAGCATTGTGATGGTTTTATGCTTTTTGATTGATTGGTTGAAAGAATGATCCTTCAGGTAGTCGGTCAAATGACTGGAATCTTGTTTGAAAATCTGAACGATTTTTTGAAGATTTGATAAGAATTTCTTCATCACAGGAATGCAACGCACTTGGCAATAACTGACAGAGAGAGAGAGAGAGAGTAAACTTTGCCAGTCTTGGTCTTGATAGTGTTGAGATGGGAGCTTTAGCAACCTAGTCATATTGTTCAGTTCATTTAGTACCAATTATGATGGTCATTCGACCAACCACCTGACTGGTCATATTGTTACCAATTATGATGGGATAACAAAGGTCTATTATGATTATTATGGTAATAGGCGGAACTTGTAAAATCTTATATTAATATAGAATGGCGAATACACAGCTGGGCATAGCGCCAACGCAAACTTTACGCAACATATTGGGTGACTATCGCTCGCATTTGGGAATTAACACAGCCGTAAGTTGGGACTTTATTGAAGCGAGCAGTAAAGAACCCCAAATAATTCTCACCTATTACGAGCTGATAACAAGAATCAATGAAAAGGTTTAAGACCTTATTTCAGAAGACAAGAACAAGTCTTATGGTTTTAAGTTATAGAGGAATCATCCTCATTTAAATTAAATTCTGCCCTCTGTCAGGTACCATGTGCCAATTCACGTGACAATACAATAAAACCGGTGATGGGTACAAATGGTTGTGGAATCAATCTAGAGACCTGTGTGTGACTAAGGGTGTCTACGTTTAAACGTTTCACGTGTAACCACCGTGTACAACAACGTGTAAATGCACTATCCGTTTAGAAAAATCGCTAACCATTTAAACGTTAACGTTTTTTTTGATATTAAGTTTTTCAATGTTTTTCCTACCCTTACACAAAGTCTAACCACCCCAAACCTTACTACATGCATACAAGCCTACCCTAGTCCAACTAACCGTTAACCTAACCCGAAACCCTTGCCCTTAACCCAAAAGGGAATTAGTGGAGAAATTGATTTCACCTGAAAATTGGACCTATATTTAATGTTTTTAAATGCATGAATGTGTTAATAATGTTTTACTTTATTTTGCCTCATTTCATCGAAATTATTATTTTTATTACCAAAAAAATAAAAGAGAACCTCTCACATAATTTTAGAAATTTAAACAAATTTCTAAAATTTTAAAAATACCAAAAAAAAATACATTAGTGCAAAAGCTTTTTTCTTCTGGGTAAGAATTATTTTCTTACATGCAACAGTTTTTTTCTTGCAGGTTAGAAATTTGATAAATAGGTCATCATATACAAAATGCATGCATGGACCTATTTATCAAATTTCTAACCTGCAAGAAAAAAACTATTGCATGCTAGAAAAAAATTCCTACCCAGAAGAAAAAAGCTTGTGCACTTAAATGTATTGTTTTTGTATTTTCATAATTTTAGATTTTTTTTTTAAATTTCCAAAATTATGTGAAAGGGTTCTCCTTCCTATAATTAGCCATAAAAATTGCCATTTTGATGAGATGAGGCTAAATAAAGTAATTGAAACTTTATTAATATACATTAATGCATTTACTAAACATGCCAATATAGGTCCGATTTGGGGGTTCCCTTTTGGGGGTTGGGGCAAGGGTGTTAAGCTAGTTAGGCTTGGGTGGGTTTGTATATACATGTAGTAAGGTTTGGGAAGGGGTTAGAGTTTGTGTAAGGGTAGGAAAAACATTATAAAACTTTTTTTTAAATTAAAAAAAAAACCTGTCCTCCATCATGGCTGCCATTTCAATTGTTATAACGTTCTGGTTAGTGTATTGCATACAGGGTCTACATTACAATATTGAGCATCTTATATTTAGCTTAAAAATAATGACAGTGTATGGTGACCGCTTACTTGGAAAATAATTTTTGAGATGCTTAACCCTGTTCAAAGATGATTTTGTATCCCTAAGGACATTATGTAAGAACTCAAGTTTCTATTGTTTTATTTGGGTTTCTATTATGTATTACTCTTGGGTCATCTGTATATCAAGGATTGGAGAAGAGTAGTGCCACTGTCAATGATCTGTTGAATTGTAATTCAGCCCTTTGGGATTGTGTTGTCAGGGGCAACACCATAGCGATATTCAAGGAGAAACTCCTTGCAGGAATATAGTACACACTTTGCACCCTAACATTAAAACTAAAATGTATCCCTAACCATAATTGTGTAGCTGCCACATTCAGGGCTCATTCTAGTTGATATTATTGGTAGATTGATATACATTCAATAACATTAAAAAAATTTCTGAAACCTGGATGCCCTACAATGTGCTGTATTTTTCTTTAAAATCTTAATGGATAAAGTAGGTAATGGGGCTATGCATCCTGCGTAAGAACAAACTCAATTTATACCTCAAATTTGAAAGGATTACTATAAATTAATTGGGATAATTTACATAATGGTGTTTACACTATCAGTAAATTAAAGTTGTCTTCAGGGAAATTTGAAATTGACTGATGTTTATTGAGTGGACACGCATGAAAAAAACTGTTAATAAGCAAAAGATGTGATTCAATACGAATCGATACCAACTTTGGAAGTCATTATAGAATACTGGGCCATGTACACTCTATACTTGGCACTGAATTCGATGGAAAGTATTTGACTTTTCTAAAGTAAACAGGGTTTTACTCAATCATATAATTTCTTAACAATATTGACTTTTTCTACTTTGTTGCAGGTGAAATCTTTGGCATTTGATCAGAGTGGTACTTACCTTGCAGTAGCGGGTACAGATTTGAGAATTTATTTGTGCAAACAGTGGCAAGAACTTAAGGTGTTTAGTGGTAAGTATTGTGTATTTGTTTGTGTTGGGGTGTGTTACCGGTGGATGTGTGGGGTGTGTATGGGACGTTTGTAAATGCTACCAAGTGTGGAGGTGTGTGTGTTTTGCCACATTCAAACGGTGGAGTCTGCTAATAACTGGGGAGCTCCACAGTTGGAGATAACCTCAACAATGGCATCCACAAAAGATATTCTTAGTCAGTGGATGTGGTTTAGCTTGTGAGCCCTAAATTTCATTGATTCTGGGGTTTATGATATGATAGAGGATATTGGCTGGAGCATCACAGAACACGCTTGTTGAGGGATGTGTGTGTAACATTCAAACACGAACACAGTTGGCCCAAATAAACTTTTGTTCATTTTAGAATGAGGAGAGTTTTCAATACAAAGAGTGCCAGCAATATTGAAACTGCCTATTCTCTATCACACAATAGAGGATAGTAGGGGAGATAGTAAAAACAAAAATTCCTATCATTTATTCTCCTAGTGTTAGGCCAAGACTCCACTGTTCCTTATTTTATTCAAAGAACTTATTTAATCTACCCACATACAAGTGTGAATCTTTTCCAGTCTGATTAATTCAAACCAGACATGTAGAAATGTGAGTTATAAATAGTACCATATCATTTACAAAATTTTGTAACTGCGGAAAGGACAGATTTCTTATATTACACATTTTGACCATGAAGTGGGCAATGACATAAATGGAGTTGAGAAAAAAGTGTCAAGGAAAGCCTACGTTTTGTATGCATTGCATGTATATCTACAGGTGGTTTTTGTGTGGGTGGGGGTGTGTGTTTGTGAGGACCTCCAAAGAAGGACATTTATATGATATGGACCTTCCAAACTGAGGACACCCCACAGTTTGCAGTTAGGTCGCATATAGTGCAAAATGCTATTTAGAGCTGGCCTCTTGTAATGGGTTGTGTCTTGGTTAGATTGTGTGATTTCATGTTTGTAAAGTGTATGTCCGTCATAGCGATTGACTTTGGGAATGTGTCCACACTTGTGTCCACACTTTAATAGTATACTGTGGCTTAAAATGTGATGTGCTTGTTTGGTGATGCTTGCATGTATGTGTCAAATGGGGACACATAATATGTGCAGCTGTGGAATCAGGGTAAAATTTCTACTGATAAAGTGATGTCCAAGTCTTGTAAATGTACAAGAAGACCAGTAATGGAGAAAAATCTGTTTGGCACTATAATTACACTTTTGTTTGTTTAGGTCAACTATATGTCTCTACACATAGGGACCTTTACAGTTTGCTGTTTGGTCCCATCCCTTTATTTCAATTGTTCATTTGAAGGAAATATAGGATACTTGGTCCAAGTGTTATGATGCCTAATGGATAATGCCTAATGGCATTGCCTATGGATAGCAACTGCTTGAAATGCAAGGTTGAAAAATCAAACCATTGTCTCCAAGTTCCTCCTATTATAGTGAGTTGTCCCTTGGTGTGTAATGACTTCACTGTTAAGCTTACTTTATATAGTAGGAGTGCTCAAGTGGGATTAGAGATGTCCTACGATGAAAACAAACCATGCATTTCTCCCTTTATAGCTGGGAAATCCTTGTGACATCATGAAGTCTACAGGGGGAACATCTTACATCATCAGTTTTTATGTTGGAGGAAATAAGCTTGTGTTTATTCATGACGTCATAAGAAGAGTACTTATGTTTGGAATAGAGTGACAATGCATGTCCCCAGTGAGAGTTGTCATTCACTTCTCTGCTACTGGAAGGAAAAAAGGGATGTGATGTGCTCTGAACCAACTTCCCAGCTAATAACATTTTCAAAAAGGGCACAAAGATTGCCAGAAATGTTTAAATGTTAGTGTTATCTAAAGGTTATAAAGTGTTTTCATAACATTTTCAAAAACTGGGTTGTGTTGATCAATTCTAAATACTCAAGAACAAATGGCATAGCTTGGTCATTATTGTCTGTCCAAATAACTTAGACACCCGGTTTTTAGGATATATTTCGAAAAGTTTTTACTTTAGCAAAAAGTCATGAAAGAAAAGTTGCTAAAGACGGTCAGACCTAACAGAAATTATTAGTAAAGCGATGAAAAAATATTCTTCCTTGTCTACTTTTATTCAATTTTGACCGATTTACAGCAAGATATCTGGGTCCAGCTGAATATTCCTAATGACTTGAAACTTTTGATGGGCTAATCTATTTACAGTAAGGGGTGTTTGAACATTGTAATCATGCATATTGATCAGTGATGCCACCCTTTTTTCTTTGATCCTTTTACTAATTCACAATAATGGCGGTCTACTCAAATGCATTCAACAAAAGCATGTTTGCAATCTACCGCCAGAGGTCGTCTCACACGCATAACAAATACACTACGATCAAATAGGTTGATGACAATATTTGATTGAATGGACTGCACTATGCCATGATTTCGGTGAAGGACACCGGTTCAAATCCTTTGTTTGGAGCCAATCAATAATTTCAGTTTTTGCATAATAACAAATGATAGGGCAAGTTACTATTCGTCTGGAGTGTATTGTGAATTATACTCCTCACCAATAACATCAGAACATTCATAGGGCATACAATTTGTATTGTCTTGGAATTGGGCCAAGCCAAAAGCATGAAGCATGCACAGAACAAGATTCAAATACCGCGCCAAATTGTTGTAATTGGTTGAGGGACAGCTGGGATCACTGAGTTAATACACTAAGAATAAATATGCCAATTAGAAATACTGTCTGCATTTTATGAACTGAATTATATTTTTCATTTTTATAAAATATTTTTGGGGAGGAGTATAATTAATTTACTATTCATCCATTCACTATCCAAAATCACAATACCTACAAATCTGTATAACGAGACCTTCCAAAATAGTGGTACCCAACTTCTACCGGATTATTTTTAAAGTGTTGAGATAAACCTTCCAATTTCAATAGAATTTCTGGTAAACTCTCACTCAATGCTTTGGAAACACAAAAATCCCGTTAGGTCTCAGCGAATGTTAACACTTTTCTTTCATGACTTGCTTTGAAAGTGGATATTTTTCAAATAAGTAACAAAAACTGGGTGTCTAAGTTAATTGGACAGACAATAGTAGTGTGAAGCTATTGACTTTCGTTTATCTTGTGAACAGACAGACATGTTGAAAAGTATATATAATTCTCATAAAACTTCTCACCACACAACATGAATGATAGCCAGTGATATAATATTGCCCCTTCCATCCTGAAACCTTTGGTTTACCAGTCTGTGCACTGCCAACTGAGCTAATGAGTCAACTGGGGAAGAGTAAAATCTATTCTTAATATAGTTATTCAGTTCAATCCTGATCTCTCTAACATCGTCTAATCCAAGAAACAGTTTTTTGATTTGAAATTACGATCCAAAGTTATAGGGTTTAGAGAGAGCCACTGACTTTTCTCTAATATCTCAACATTTTTGTGAGACACTTTCACATTGGGTGTATATTGGTAATTATAGCTGTAAAATGCTTGTTAAAATGTAATGCAAAGTGTAATTTACCTGTCAGCAGCTATTGATTGACTAATTGTACAAAAAGTTGTACCCTATATTCACACCCAAATTACACAGGCCCATACCTTCATATGAGTGAATGCACGTATCTTGTTATATGCTTTAAAGTGCACCATGTCAATGACTTTGGGACCCTTATTTCACAAGTTGAATTTCACACCAATTCATGATGAGAATCAATATGAAACCATATATATATTAAGTAATAAGATTGCAACCGACCAAATTCACATTAAAATGTACCCAGGCAAAATACTTCATTCCTTCTTTCAGACTTAATGTGAATTTGTACCGCCTTTGGCTTTTTTAGTTACATTTAGTATAGATTGATTGTGATTGGGAGCTAAGATGTAAGAAACGAATACATGTGAAAAATGAGTCCATTTAGCTCGGATGAAACGAATGTTGCAGTGGACCTATGCATTTGAAAATCAATAATTAGCCAGAGAATTTTCCAGTATGTACACAATTTTCAGATACGATGACTTAAATACACACATTATCGTGGACAAAACTGACCGCGCTCAATTGACTCAAAGATTGCTCCTTCTCGTATTCACCCACGGTAGAGAGTTGTAAAAGCAATGAATTATGGATTTCTGTTGATCACATTACAAGAGGGTTAACCCACTGCAAAATTCTAAACACTTTGCTTCTTACCAGGTCAGTTCAGCAAAGCTTTTATTAAATGGACAGTAGAATCACTGGAGGCAGTAAACTAGCAGATCTATCCTTGCCTATTGATTGTAGCGGATTGAAATTGCAATTAAATGGCACCAGACCTGAATTAATTATATCATTCTGGTTAAAGGGGACACCTTTCTTTTGATTAAGATACAAAAGCATTTTACGTTAAGTGCTGGCTACATTTGGCTGTTGAAATTTCTGCAGTAATGAAGTGATTTCATTAATGGAAGTAATTCTTTCTGTGTGTCAAAACGTGACTCTAATCTGTTTAGTGATATTTGGATTAGCATAATGTTTTTATGTCTGGCGACAGCGCATTTTGATCATTAATGCGTCTAGACTGCATACTAAAGGGTCATGAATGGATGAAAATATTTTGTGGAGCTGGGTTTTATATGAAGTAATGCATTTGTTAATTTATTTTGCTTGTTTATTTATATTTTGATGTGTCCATAAGTAGTATTCTATTGTGTAAGCTATGTTGTAGGTCAAATGTCACAGGTCAAATGTAATATGATGTCATTTCCAAAGGTGTTCAAAATCTTGCTTCTCCCAGAGAATGCAATGGAGTTTGATGGAACTGCAACTATGGGTCATAAGATGTCAGTTTTCCAGATTTTTGCGGAAATCTAGCTTGTTTGTAAAAGGAAGAAACTTTTTGGATTTTGATCTACCCTAGAAAACCTGAAAAGAAAAAGAAAAACATTTTATTTTTTAATGCTTTTCCTAACCATACCCAAACTCTAACCCAAACCTTACTATAACTATTCAAACTCACCCAAGTCCAGTAACACCCTTGCCCATGCCCCAAAAAGGAATTAGGTTGAAATGAATTTGACCTAAAAATCAGACCTATATTTAGTTTTTTTTGCTAATGATATGAAAGAAACCTTTCACATAATTTTGGAGATTAAAAAATATATAAAAACCTGAAAAAAAAATTGAGTGCAAGTTTCTTTCTTGTGGGTAAGAATTTGTTTCCTGCACGCAATAGCTTTTTTATTACAGGTTAGAAATTTGATAAATAAACTGGCCGCAAAAAGAAACTTATAATTTTTCACAAGGTCATATCTTAAAATCCTCTCCATAAAAATGAACAAAAATTGCACACAGGATTACTTCAATACTCTACTCTAAAAACATGTCAGTAACCAAGCAGTTGTCCAACTGACACAACAGCAAAATGCACTGACATGGAACACCTTCCTGGACCAAAATTCACATCCCAACAGAATTCAACTTGCTTTCTACTGAAGGCATACAACTTGCTGTCTATTGTAGATAGCAAGGCATACAACTGCTGTCTACTGAAGATAGTAAATCATACAATTTACTGTTTACTGAAGGTATCAAGGCATACAACTTGGCTACTGCAAGCATATCACTTGCTATTCTACTTTATCTTCATTAAGTACACTTCATCCCTGAAGATAGCAAGGTATACAACTTGCTGTCTACCGAAGATAGCAAGGCATACAACATGCTGTCTACTATAGATAGCAAGGCATAGAGCTAGTTGTCTACTGAAGATTGTAAGGCATACAACTTGTCTACTGTAGATAGCAATACATACAACTTGCTGTCTACTGTTGATAGCAAGGCATACAACTTGCTGTCTACTGTAGATAGCAAGGCATTCAACTTGCTTTCTACTGAAGGCATACAACTTGCTGTCTATTGTAGATAGCAAGGCATACAACTGCTGTCTACTGAAGATAGTAAATCATACAATTTACTGTTTACTGAAGGTATCAAGGCATACAACTTGGCTACTGCAAGCATATCACTTGCTATTCTACTTTATCTTCATTAAGTACACTTCATCCCTCATAGTTGAGTATTGCAGACCAATTGTAGTTCTATAACAATTTATAGATTATATTCCCTATTCCAGAGAAAGTGCAAGAGGATGAAGACTCATTGCAGCATAATCACAGCCGACTCGTAAAAAAAAGAACATTTCATTCATTTTTTGTCTACAGTATTTTGCAAAGACCTTTTACACTGACCAACTGGCCTTTTGTCCTGATCATCGCGTAAAAAGAATATGTCCGCCTACGCCACGCGATGCTACGCAGCTTGTTTGCTGAATGAGGTTCTAATGTGATGATGCCGTGATTCAATTAGTAGTCAATCAAAATCCCACTTCCAGTAAACAGTCCCAAATTGGGCAATGCAAAGGTTATTTGCAAAATACTCTCAAAAAGTAAAACATGAAAGAGACAAATCCATACTAGTGAGTGGTTTTATTGCAATCCTGAATATTGGAGGTGATTTACATCTTAATTTCAAAGCCAGTGTTGATGAGAGACATGCCTGCTTCAAAATCAGCCATAATTTACATATGCAAAAGTTTCAAGTTCATTGAAGATTTGATCACAATCCCAGATTCCAATTCCAAAAAGTAGTATTATACTTGGCTCAGTGCATTATACGCTTACTTGTTACTATGGTAGATGTTTTCCCATGGGGAGATAAAATATATTGTGAAAGTGAGGAAATGTTTGCATTACAAATATCAGCTTGTATCATCCATGGATATTTGTTCTTCAAATCTGGTAAACATATCTTTTAGATAAATATTGATACTGAGATATGTATTCAAACACAATTATACTGGGTGTTGATTTTGCATCAAGCAGTGATTTCCTTTTCGTCCAGTGCAGTCAACAGCACAAAGCAGTCAACAGCCCAGTTTTCATATTTTGCCTTAGGCAATTAAAATTGTTTGAATGCTCTGGGCAAGTCGTAGCTATTACTTGCCCAAGTGTCAAGTTGTTAATTTGCTAAAAGTGTTCATATAAGGCCAATGGGATGGCAGGGAATGTTTTTTAGCTATTTAGGCTAACTGAAATACTGTAGCGTACTTTTTAAAATTAATACATTGATCCAATAGGAAATGAGTCAAGGAAGCCAGTGTTTGCATTTCTATTTCCATAGGTCTTGTGGTTCTTCAGTTAATTAAGGCCAATAATATATCAAAACAAAGGTTTTGGGGTTTCCCCTCGAGAAAAATCATGCACATACGATAGATTACGCCTTTATATCAAGCCTATTGGGATCTCCTTTATAGAGCCAAATCAATTCCTCTTGTGTGTCATCTTTACATGTCTCAATATTTGAGTGCAAACACTGCTAGGTCATGCCCCCCTCCAACATGCCCGAACATGAATGGTCGTACACCTTCCAAATTTGGGTGGAATTTTGCAGGACTTTTCCTGATTTCAGGATTTTTGCCCTAGATTTAATTTTTTTCCCTTTTTCCTCATTCTGCAACTGATGAAAATAACATGGCAAACTTGTCCTTTTGTCTTTGTCATTGTTGTTTTGTGTTCTCTTTTGTCCTTTGGGTTTAAAAATAAATCATAAAAAATCCGCCATCTTTGTTTTGTGTGAAAATGTTTAATAAATCATAGACAGGAACATCATGGCTGTTGAAAGATAAAAAAAAAATAGCACCTGGTCTAGTCCATGCTAATTGGACAAGTTGCTCAAAACAATTAGTGTGAGACCTGAAATAGCTGCTATATTAAACAGGTTGGTAATTCAGTGAATATGTAGAGGAGTGATAAGTACCTGCAGACAATTAAGAAATGAGTGAATGAAACATTAGAATGGCACAAATATAAATATTGTAGCCTCTAGCTGTGAGTAATTTCTGCATAATTCTTCTTGTAAAAGCTAAATACTTACTAGACTATTGATTGTAATCCAACTTAAACTGGTTTCCTTGAATGAATAAGCCTCCGTACATATCCAATTGCATACATCATTCAATGCAATTTACAAAAGCAATTTTGCCGACATAGGAAACGAACAAACTCAGTTAAGGCTTAATTAATGAGCCTGATGATCCACAGTTGGAAATTCATGCAATATGGATGTGATCAGTAAACGATTTTGTCGGATCAATACCACTCATACTAGATCTATAATTTTTCAGTTTTGTAACTTTCCAATTTAAATTTGTACAACCTGTATTTTGTGCTTGTATTTCTTTCCTTTCTTTCTGATTTAAAACTTATTCATAACCTCATTAATATACGCGATTCAATCATTTTTATTTGCCAAAACGCAAACACTGAACACGGTTACTAATATTTGACAGTGGACCTGCGTGCCGTCAGCGTAAATGTTAGTAACCTCCGCACGCGCCGTGTTGTGCGTCGAACAAATTGCGAGAGTGCTGGCCAATGTATATGGATTGCGCGCTACCATATTTGCACAGATATTGTGATTCGAACTTCTGTTATTGGTCGTCCTGTTTTAGCCTGATCGATTTTTGGAAAAGCAAAACATAAAAAATGTTTGCTTTTGAGGAAAATTGTACCTGTGTTATTTTGTAAAGTGAAAAGATGAAAGTGATGGCTATAAATGAGGTTAATAACTTTGCATGGGTAAAATGTCGAGCATTGCGCCCCTCGGGATATTCCTCAGTTCCAAAGGCAAAATGCCCTCCAAATACAGTTATTAACCTTTAAAAGTTCACCTGGATTTTAACCAAATATTGTTTGTTTATTTTGATAATTTGACTGACCTAAGCATACAATCTAACAGCATGTATTACCAAAAACAAATGCTTGTGATAAATTGCAGATTTTCATTTGTTAGAAAAGCAAAAGAATATGTAGGTTTTCCTTTAAAAAAAATTATGGCTCTAACTTATTCGTGGGGTTTAGTTTTTCATTTCCACAATGTTACCTATGCCTGCCAACCGTTCCGATTTAATCGGATTCGTTCCGATTTTTGAGGTCAAAGGTCACAAAAATCGGAAAAATCCGATTTTTGAAAATGCAAAAAAAAAAAAAAAATTCAAAGTTTTTGGCAACTTCGGAGAACCACTGGACCTATTCTGAAGTGCTAGGATCATAAGGATCATTCACAGTTCATTTTTAAAAAAAATTGGAAAAAATTACGAACAAATTACAGTTTGTTATTTTTAATATGCAAACCATTAACCAATTTTTACCTCTTCATGTAGCACATATTATAAATGCATGGAAAACCAATGCATCTATAATATGTGATACATGAAGATGTAAACACTAGTTAATGGTTAACATATTAAGGATAACAAACTGTAATTTTTTTTTTTTTCAAATTACCTGTGAATCTTTTTTCCAAAGTTTTGTTTCGCTTCTCGCTTCACTCTAATTAGACACCGACCTTAGTTCCAAAGGTTGGCAAGTATGCACGATTACGGGTGAATGCGTGCTTCGCGCGCCCCGGGTCGCGCGCACCCGGGCGCGCACCCTGTACAGATTTTTATTTTTACAATGTTGGCAGGTATGGTTACCCAATAAATCTGAGTCTGTTGTTCAAATTCAAGTTAAGGGTTTTTTTGTTTTGTTTAAAACTTGTTAGCGTATTAACTTGTAGTAATTATCAGGGGATTGAGTAGAAGTCGGTGGTACCAAATCATCTTTTGAAACTTTCCTTACGATACGCCACTATGTGATGGTCCTGATGATTTGAGGTCAACTGGGAAAGTGGACTGAAAATTATAAAAACCTGTCTCACATGAACATTCTAATTCAGTTATAACCAAACTGCAATAACTGTGGTTTCAAGTTTTGGTTCCATTAAATAAATAAAAAAGGGACATACAGTTTGAAAGTACATTTGTGTTGTCCTGTATTTCAAAAACTGGCTGCTGTTTTATTTTGGACACAACTTCTCTCTTTATTATATAGGAGTTGGGATAAAAATGCATAATGATCATGTTATTCTTCCTGGATGCAATGGTTGAAGTAAAGTGAATTTCTCATTTCTGTATTGTGATAATCAAATATGGATGTGAATAACTGGTGAGCTCAAAGTATCGATTACGTGGGAGTTATTTAAAATAGCCTGCAACAGTTGGGAATAGTATAATTAGGTTTAAATAACACAGAAAAGGTTGACCAACCTTAAATCATCTAGCTTTGCTTTTTCCATTTGCTATGATTGTCTGTTATAAACTTACTAATGAGTTTCTGATGATTGGTTGGTTAATAAATCTTGGAAAAGTGAAGCAGGGAATTTTTTATCAGTTTCTTTTTGCATGCATCAATGTAACTTTAGGGGGATGAGTTTCCTTTTGCATGCAACAATGTAACTTTAGGGGGACATGCCTTGGGTGGGGTCCCTCAGACCCAGTGCTCATGAACTTGAGGTCAAAGGTCATCTAGGGTTTATTTGATGCTGATTATTATAATTTTATTTTGTTTATGGTTTCTAAAATTCTCCAAAGGTTATGACCGCTATCCACGTCACGTCACTTGGATGTTGTAGGTCAAAAGTCACAGTTCAACTGGCATTTGAAGCTATTGTCTCAATTTTATTTTTAAATACTTTATCTGCAGTTCTTCAGAGGTGCTCAGGACCTTTGGGGATATAGATAGTCTAGGGTTATTTGGTGTCATTGGGGTACATGCAGAGCCTACAAATATTATTGGTCAGAAACCTTGAACAACTGTTAGTTTTTTACAGCCAAAACAGGGGAATCTTGTGATTGCTGATTGATTACCTTGTAAGGCAGAAGAAAATCAGATAATATCACTTTAATTCCTGCTTTTGTGGCTAGCCATGAGCTAGCTAAGGCATGGAATCGATTAACCTTGCCATTCACATGGCAATAAACCATGTTGTGTTGTCAAAATATGTGGGGAGAAGAAAGTAGAATAACTAAACATAACTCTAATTCCTGATTTTGTGGCCTCACAAAGATTCACGGATGGCTTGTGGCTGGCTTGTGGCTAGCTGTGAGCTTACTACGGTATGGCATCGATTAACCTTGCCATTCACTTGGCAATAGACCATGTTGTGTTGTCTACTCAATAAGTAAGAGTGAAAGGTGTATGCATTGTTAGAAACATTGTGAATTTTGCCTTATTAATAGAGTGGTTTAGGGCACACATTTTCAGGTTGTTATGGTGATAGTGTCAAGATGACAGCAATGTGGAACGCAAGACGTGTTCACGCAGAATAGGCTGAACATCTTAGGAGTTCACTTACGATGATGGTGCCCATTAACATCAATGAGATTAATGGTAAGATGGTACTAGTCCATCAAAAACTTATAATATGTCCATGAAAAGATTCCATCAAGTTATTTGATTGACTTGTTTGGCAGATGTTTGACACAGACAAAATAACACCATAAAACTATCAGCATATCATGTTAATTTTGTAGTTTTAGCCAACTTCTCAAGCTAAACTTGATGCTGTGTCAGTCCAAACCCTTAGTCCTTGAGGTGAAATGTTTGATGTACTCATAGTCTTAAAAGTTATAAGACGTTGGTCACTCTATGGACTGTGTAGTTGTTTGTTATTTGATAGTTCTAAGTCAGAAATGATGTCATTGTTCTCCTTCTTGCGTGATGCTCTAGGGGTTTGCTATCTTTTGTTTTTGTCCAGTTCCTTTAACCTTCTCAGCTGAGATGTTACATTTATAAAAGTAAAGGAAGGTTGTAGCATACAAGCAGTTGCTAGGATTCAGGGCTGTTGCTTGACACCAGCTCGGATGCCTCTTGTGGGTAACTTTGCTATCAAGCAAGTGCATTTGGGAGGTTTTTACCTATGTGGTATGCCACAAATGTAGATTGGTATAAATAATTTGTCTGGGAAACCTATTTTGTCATCATGCCAGTTACCTTTAACAATTACCAGCCTGGCTGAAAAGTTCAGGTTCAACCCTGTAAATGCTGGTTGTAGGTCTGCAAACAGTAACTTTGGCATAAGTAAAAGTTGTGACAGGTTGCAGGCTGATGTGTCACTATTTGACTACCAAGTGACTTTTTGTTCATCTTCTCCTTTTTTGTTTCTTCTTTCCTTCCGATAGCCAAAAAAAAACATGGGTTGGGTTAGGGTTAGGGCTTTCAAAAGAATAACCTACACAGGGAATGTGTATTTTTTCCACATTCTACAATGTGAATGTGGCCACTGTTAAAGCAAAGAATATATTGGCAATTATAAAATAATAATGAATCATGAGCAATCTACTTTTGAAATCCTCTCAGACTTTATTGACAGCGAATATCATTGTCTGTTGATGACAGATCAGTTTGTTTAGCTTTGTCGTGTGCATGACAATGACATGTATGTTAAATGTTAAGTAGCCAATTCTCAAAGCAACTGCTGATATTGTAAAAGAGTATTGGGAAAACAGAGCAAGTCATGTTAAGCCGAAGGGAATTAACATGAAGTGATTTTGTGACACTATGAGAAGCGTAAAGTGTCATGTAGCATAAAGAAAGAGAATTCAATGGATGTTTCATGGGAAATAAACTGCCTGTGAGATGTGACATAATCACTAACAACTATCAGTTTCAATACAATTGGGAAAAGAACATATCAAGAGTTAATAAATCAATATTCAGTATGCTTGTTGCATAAATGCAACAGATTCAAAATAAATGTAAATTGAACAAAATTTGTATTTGGATGATGGAAATATGTATGAATTGTTTGCAAATTAATCACTTAGTAATATATATTTCCTCTCTAAGAATTATGTATGGTGTGGTCTTATATGCATATTGAGGGCTTATTAAGAACCAGAACTGGCTATCTCCAGCATATATCAGTTTGAGAAAAATGAGTTTTAATCTGTGAAAAATCATAAAAAAATAGCAAAAAAAGATCTTTGATTTATTTTTAGGTAAATTATATCCAGTACATCTTGAATTGTGAGCTTTGCCTGATTTGCAGATGGGCATGGCCTTTTCTGGTTCTAAGCCTTGATGTTTCCACCTGTTACCACAAAAAACGTTGACATTAAGGAATCAGATAGCAACATTTGTAAAGTATTTTTATGGGGCCTCAGAGCACACCAGGCAAACCAAATTGCATTCTGAATACGAGGAATGTCTTTCTGATATCACATAATTTTGATTTTTTGCTATCAGAAGTATATTCCTCGTATTCAGAATGCAATTTGATGTGTCTGATGTGCTCTTGTGTCCCACAAAAAATACTGTGCAAACATTATCCGATCCCTTAAGGTGTTGCCACACACAATTCACTTGTTAATCTATATATTTTCTCTCTCTTCCGCTCTCTTTTTTTAAAATCAATCACCTCAGATCACACAGACATGACCACAGGAGTGAAATTTGGTCAGCATGCTTCGCTTCATTGCATCATCGAGCATGGACAGGAGTCTCAAATTCTACGGTCTGCAATGAGAATAGCCGAGAGGGAGCTGTATCACATTGGGAAAGAAGATATGTGTAGTGTATCTGAGTACTAGCCCAAGGTCCATATATATGATATGGTCAAACAAAATAAATGGTTTATCACTAATATTGATTGTGAGATATGACCAAAGAAAGAAGGTTATTTCAGTAACATGCAAACCACCGTATCTCTTGAACCAATATTCCAATTTTGATGGGAATTTCAACATGTTGTAGCCTGTAAGATAGGAATCAATGTGTAATTAAAATAATGAAATTAATTTTGTTAAACAAATTACTCATTTTGTTTGATTGTATCATATTTTATTTTTGTTGCGGACACAAGTTTCTGTGCGCCATTTTTCGACAAGAAAAAATTATAATGTAAATCAGAATGAAACATTTCAGCAGTTGTGTCAGACGTAAACACTTTAAACATTGCAATGTAAATTTTATTATGGAATTATTGAAGCAGGGAATCCTTGTATTATTTGAGAGAATGCGATTTCTTACGCCAATGTTAACTTCTGCATGTCAATTCAAAATCTCTCTACTGCTACTAGTTTACAATTAATTTACATGATGTATGGCATACTCTAGATATGTCAATTAAAAACCACTTAAAAACCGCTTAGAAGTAAGCATTGGTTATAAGAAATTAAATTTTTGGACTAAATATTTAAAAATTGGCATATTTGAATATTTTGATAATGAACAAGTACGTACAGTATTCATCCTAATTTCAACAACTCTTCCTATACTTTTGTACAGGAGCCAAGTGTTGTAAATTGGTGATGAATCTACACTTTTGAAGTAGTGTGTATGCAAATGCAAGTTAACGGAAGTGCTTATATGCGTTACGCATGAGCGCGTACAATTCATCATGCCTGTTACTTGTGAATTCAGTTTTAAGTAGCAGCTAAACATTTTATTCTGTAGTTTTATTGCTGATGTCAACAGAGAAATCACTAATCATCTTGTAAGGTTTTGTGGCAATGACTACCTGACATTTCTTATGAAATAATCATGTGAATTAGATGATCTTTAGCTTGTTTTCTTTGTTGAAATCATATTTCACCGTTGTTCATCACCGTTTTCCAACTCACGTCCGGTGCGTCTGCAGACGACGCGGATGCATTGTTGTTAAACGGTGATGAACAACAGTTCATGATTGAATCCCTATTAAATCTAGCCATTCCCTACTTAGCAGCACCCGGAGAACTTTTGCAACTTACATTTGTTTAAGCACCTCTGCTTCCAACACCCCCACTCACTCTACTGTTTGCATAAAATTAGGTTCAAAACAATCTGGGAGTCAAGCTTCATTTATTCTATGTTTCTGTCTGCAAAAATCCTGGACATGATAGGAAATTGGTTCAGTTTAATCATCTTTAGCAAAGGAGGTAATTTTCCCCATTTATAGACCTGTTTACGGATCACGTTCCCTTGTACAAGCACATCATAGCTACTCAATCAAGATCTAAGAACCCTCTAGGCATAATTGTAAGTGTAATTGAACACCACACCTGTAACTTAAGTATGTAGTATATATCATATTGTTACAGTAACATGTGCATGATTTTTTATGTGCTATTAAGTAAGATGTTTTCCTTTTATACATAGGTTATAATACCTAATTTGATGGAGCGTGTAATACTTCTTGGTATAGCGTGTCTCGTCATAAGTTGAGAGTATTGCCATGTTGGATTTTACAGTTGCAGATCTGAATCGGTGCGTTTACGCGGTGTGAGCAAATCACCCTTCTACGCATGTGTATATACGCCTGTGGGATTAGTTTAGTGCCGGATTCAGATCTGCCACTGTGAAATCCAACATGGCGTTACTCAACTGGAGACGGGACAGACTATAGGCCTAGTAGATGAGTAGTGGTACCATTATCCAGAAAGGAAAAATATCACTCCACTGTGTAAGTGTAGGCATGAAACCTGTCGGCTTATTTTACGGAAACTAGTCTGCTTATTTCACTATTTTTTTAAGTGTCTTCCTTCTTAAATCTGTAGTCTGTTATAAAATACCATCTGACACCTGTTTTTCAGTTTGAAATGCAAACTTATGGAAGTATCTTTATCATTATAGTGGTAGAATTGCAATATAATTGTCTGGCAAATCACAAAATGTGAAATTGTTCAACGTGCTTAGAATTTTATTGAGAGCACTGTTCATTTAATTAGTCAGGGTTACACACCTCCTATTAAGAGCATAAATGTTAAATTGGACATAATCTCCTAATTACTGTATGTGTAATCTCTGACTAGTGTTTGAGGCTCATGGTACATCAAGTACTATTTCACAGAGTCGGATTTGGCAAAAAGTATGTATTGATTGAACTGGAGGCAATTTACCCGGCAATTTACCATTAATAAGTTACCATTTATAAGTTAAATAGTGAATGCCAAGGGTCATGGATATACACAGGATAAATGAATGGTATTGTTACGCTATTTTGTAAGTAAAAAAATTCAAAAGACTAGTACTGAAATCAAATACTCAAATTCCAAGTGTATTTAAATCATCAGATGAGTGTGGCATTTCAACTTACAATGCCGTGAGCTAGATGCAGGCTAACCACAATAGGCTAGTGTGGAGACGTGTGGTGGAAATTTGTATCTGTAACTTGAAAGAGTATCCATTTAATATGATTGTGTCGCCGTGTATATGTCACTGATGTGAACCAAGAAAAAGGATACGCTAGGCTATTGATCTAAAAAACAACCAATTGTAACTATGCGTGGGGAGTCGTGGGTAGATTAGACAGATAATTAAACTTCTCTTATAAAACAAAAGGAAAATAAGGGGAAAGAAGCCGAGTTGTGACATCAGCAATGTATTTTGATGACAAAACCTATGGCACTGTTGCAGTTGTATCCTGTATTTAATAAGCATAATTGAATAAGCATTGGATGGATATGTAAAAAATCCAGATAAGTGAAATGTGTGTAATTCTGCATTGAATGTTTGACGTGCTATGCTGAGAGCGACAAAAAGATTACTAAATATGGGGTAATAACACTGACAGATCAAACTGGTTGCTGAAATAGCAGTGGAATGTATTTACTGTGAAACAATGAATTAGATTCTCATGAAATTTCGGTTTATGAAAGTAGAAGTTTTAATTCTTGACATCGTGGTGACCAATAATCTAAATAGACCGAAACATTCATAAAAAGCTGTAAACTTACATTATTTTAATAAATTTTAGAAAATGTAAAAAAAAAAAAGCATCAGCAGCCTGGAAATGTGTGTATAGTATGCCATCCTTGTATAATTAATTGAATTAGTGTTATTAGTGTCTTTAATTTCTTTTGAGTCTGTGGTTTGTATTTTTTATCATTTTATATTTTTTGTTCTTGAGATGGCAGTTACATGTTGAGCTACTGTAACCTATATATAATATAGGTCAAATTTATTGTATTTCAGATATTACTTTGATTTATGAGGATCTGAAACTAACAATAAGGATACTTGTACCTACTGTATGTCACTTGACCCAATAAACTAAATATATTTCATTTACCAGTTGTGATCAAGCAACATGAGGTATTGTTTGAAATACTGATTTTGAAAGGTGGTCATATAACTGTGTCACTTGCTTTGTCTGTATGATGGTGACATAAACACTCATACTTGTCAAAAGCCAAGAAGTTATTCTCAACAGCCATGATAGACCCTCCCTCGGGTCCGTGGAGAACGACTGGTAATGTAGATTACATAGCATTAAAAATCAACCCAATACACGGACCCTCCCAGTCTGTAGGCAATTTGACTTCCAGCTCCCACAAACTGCTGGAAGTTCACTTTACGGATTTGGAGTCACGCAATCTTTCTATATACCACGTCCATGTTTTCACTACATTAACGCTTGTGTAAGCGACTAAACAACGATATTGTATCCGACCAATCAACGCAGCTTGGCCGCGCGGGGCTATTTGAAAAGGCTTCCCTAGCTAAATAATGTGCAAACATTTGCAAACCGCCGCGATAATGTACATAATATGGACAATAGGCCTAAGTCCGAGTCGAGTGGTTGCCTTTTTATTATTGCGCGTACCATGGGTCTATCAGACGCGTGCCACTTGAGCTCAATACCTCTCAGTTGTTGACAAGTGTCCCATCCGATCTTAAGTCACATCCCGCGCATAGCTTTGTGCTACCATATTTGAATTGAAACTGGGGCGGGGCTTTCGTAATTGACATCGGAATCACCGTGCTTCATTGAACGAATATTTGGAAGTGAGATCTCTAACAGATTGGACCAGTCTCGAATCAGCGCCAATGGACTTTCGCGTTCACTTATAATACGAGTATATTTCTATATTGCTGCATGGTTGACTGTGGTGGGTGTAATTAGTGGCGTCGATTTGTGGATGAAGAGGAATGGGTTTTTGGCATTGAAGAAAATAAGGGGGGGAGTTGGCATTTTTTTCATAGGGCATTACGTAATTATTTATTGTTACATTATCCAGAGATGGAACTCAACCGAGACTGGGGGCCAGTCTACAGCCATGAAGCCAATTTAAAGGAGTTTCTCATAATGTAAGAAGGTTAATTTGAGATAAGAATAAAGGGCGAAACAAGACAAATCTCATTTTGCTTGATCATATCACATAATATAGGTTGGTTCTAAGATGTTATACATAGGGAGAGCTTAGTCGCCAAGTTTGCATGTCCCTCATATGGAGGGGCAAGTAGTTGATCCATGTACCCATCAAACTTTAATTCTGTAGTGTATGCTTGTTTGTAATCTATCATGTTCATCAATCATGTTAAGCAGTGTTAAGTAGTACTCGCAATAGTACCAATAACAATCAGGATTCTTTCCTTCCTCCTTCGTAAAAAATTCTGGAGGTACATGTACACTTTTTGGTAGCAATCCAATATGGTGGATTTTCCATAGCATTACATTATGGCTATATGGAATCTGAGCTCTCTTGGTGTAATCTCTATGGTTGGTTTAGATATTGTTGTAAATAACGAGTAAAGAATGACACATACCAATTTTCTTTTGTAAATGTACATTATTATCAGTTCGTGATATATTAATACATTAAATTGGGTTTCAGAGTGTCAAAATATTACTTGCATTTTGATCATTATGTATAAAGCAACTGGTTGTAATAATAACCATGGCAAAATGTTGTGTAATAAATGTCAGTAAAATTTCTTAAACATTTTGAAGTGAAGTGTCCTTTATGTCTGTGTGATATATATTTATAGAGATGGAGATAGAGACCAGTGGCAGCACCCGCCCCCAAATAAAATAATGTGACTACCTTAGCCAAATAGCATTCTTCTTTCTTCTATCAATTGTATAATGAACCATCATAACCATATTTACACTTTCTACCTTACTTCAAATATAGGTCAATATGCCTACTTTTATGTTGATATACACATCCTCTCCAATATAAAATAAATTTGATATTTAACAGGCAAAAGTGTGTGACCAGCTTATCATACAAACATAACAGTACAAATTGTTATTTAATACTGCAACACCAAAAAAATAAAAATAAGTCTGTGTAATCATAGACCATAGGGTCAGTCCATGTCGAAACAGATTAAGTGTACACCCACCCTCTTGGATTTTGCTCTCCTTTGGCTCAGGGGTACCTTTCATGGATCCCTAGGTGAGGTCACAAGAAAAAATCAAATTCCATTTAGCTTATAAATGGCGGGCAATCAAAGTTTAGTGACCTCGACCAAAATTGTGAATTTAAGGGGTCCAAATGACAAAGTGCTCTCTTTGATGGGCACTTTCTTCTTAATTGAATCAGTTGTGATCCTCTTTTTTTTTTTTTTGGTCACTCACTGGCTGTGTCTGAAATACCTAATGCCAAAAAAGATAGATTTCGGAATTTCGTTGGGATTTCAGAGGGGGTCAAAATCAGCACTTTACTGTTCAATCAAATTATCTTGATTTTGAAGGACCCATGATAATGTCACAGTGCACTTATAGGTCCTAATTATGTTCAGAATGGATTAACCATATGCCAATGTCTATGAGCAATTAAAAAAAGAGAAATTTCTAGACCCCTACAGAATTTTAGGCCACCCCTAAAGTGGTTCAAGCACAAATGGCACTTAAAGTCGGCAAATTTTGACCCCTAATAACTTTAGGTGTACACCAGATATGAATTTCTGGTCTTTTGCATCTGAAAGAATGTAGTTTAATGTTACTAGGAACATAAGATTTGTTTTGTATTGTTTGTGTTTTAGTATTAAGTTGACGCTTTCAAAAATAGTCATTTTTGCCTAACATACCATGCATACAGGATACGGTACAAAATGCCAATTTTAGTATGATATTTTTTTATATTTTTGATCACTTTATAGCCATTTGTATTATTTATCCTGATATTTCAAGTTGCTCTTGAGTCAAGTAATAAGAAAAAACTACTTTCTAATCCTCTGTATGGATTTTTAAGGGGGTCAAAAATGCACTTCCTGGCAACGATAAACATGCAAAGTACAGGTTATGGGGGGTCAAATTTTCAGAATGCTCCCAATTATGTCAAGTAATATATCAAATTACTCGTATGGTCATGAGGATTCCAAAAATGTATAGTTTGTTATGTGTCAGATCTTTCAGGAGGGCGCTATGACGAAAAATGTTCATAGGTCAACGACCTTTTGAAAGTATCAAAACACAAAAATACAAAACAAATCTTATGTTCCTAGTAAGATAAGACTACATTCTTTCAGATGCAAAAGGCTAGAATTCATATCTGGTGTACACCTAAAGTTATTAGGTGTCAAATTTGCCGATTTTAAGCGCCATTTGTGGCTGAACCACTTTAGGGGGGCCTAAAATTCCGTAGGGGGTCTAGAAATTTCTCTTTTTTTGAATTGCTCATAGACATTGGCACATGGTTAATCCATTCTGAACATAATTAGGACCTATAAGTGCACTGTGGCATTATCATGGGTCCTTCAAAATCAAAGATAATTTGATTGAACAGTATGAAGTGCTGATTTTGACCCCCTCTGAAATCCCAACGAAATTCCGAAATCAATCTTTTTTGGCATTAGGCATTTCAGACACAGCCAGTGAGTGACCACATTCAAAAAGAGGGTTACAACTGATTTAATTAAGAAGAAAATGCCTCTCAAAGAGAGCGCTTTGTCATTTGGACACCTTAAATTCCCAATTTTGGTCAAGGTCACCAAACTTAGATGGCCCGCCATTCGGAAACGAAATTGAATTTGAATTTTTTTCTTGTGACCTCACCTAGGGGTCCATGAAAGGTACCCCTGAGCCAAAGGAGAGCATAATCCAAGAGGGTGGGTGTACACTCAGTCTGTTTTGACATGGACTTAACCCATATACATATAGACACTGGTCTATGGTGTATTGATCATATAATATAAATAATCTAAACTAAGGTAAAAATTGGCAAATTAGATAATTTACACTTTTAGCATATTTAGGCAGTATGTCTGTTTATCAACTTCACTGGCTTTATAGACCCTATCGAATACTACGTCACTCGTCCTCATTTAAATAAAATTCTGTTCACCATAAGGTACCACAATTCTCACGATAATACAATAAAACATGTGATAGGTATGAATGGTTTTGGAATCAAACTAGACACCTGTCCCTCTGTCACTTAAAACTTGGAACCAACGTGGCTGCCGTTTCAATTGTTATACCGTTCCGCTTGAGTTTATTCGATACGGTCTATATATAATGCTTACTTTCTTTCCAGGGGGAGGGGGTCACTACCATTGTGGCCTGTACACCATCGGCGATAATAAAAACGCGTAGTTTTTCGTGGGTAGGCACGACACGCGCGTATCGTGTTTAAGGTGTCAAAAACATGAACAATTGGGGAAAAAAGGGTAGCAAAATTGCAATTGCTAATACGCGGAAATGAAATTTAGGGCATGAAATTTGATGCAAGCATAGGGCCTGCACTTTGGCTCGTTTTTTGCAGGTTTACATGGTCCAATAATCACAAGATGACTGACATGTGGTAACAAAGGAAGCAGTCACTGCAATTTGATTATGTCCCATATGATTGGCCATTCAAGACACCCCTGTGAATATACTATAGCGGCCTTTTCAAAATATAATACCTGTTTGCTTGACTGTATTGACAATACCCGGGAACAATACACACAGTATATGCATTGGACAAACTTTTTACAATAAGCATGATAAGTGATGATGTGACCTCCAGATTTATACATCGTTCGTCTCGCACACTGACAACATTTGATTGAATGGATTGTAGGCTACTGCGCCGTGATTACGGTGAAGGACACCGGTTCAAATCCTTTGTTTGGAGCCAATCGATAAAAGCATGCAGGGCTTCTATACCCATGTACAGTTTATCCCTACATAACCTATGTCTTGAATACGCTGGCAAAGTTATGTAATAATCGGATTAATATTATATAGCAGTAGGTAAAAACAAGTTTTGAATAATCCGCGCTATAGACGAATCCAACGAGCCAAGTCATGGTCAGGATTTGGTCGGCCATGACGGGTCCCCGCATGCACCACACTGGTGTAGTGACTGCCCAATTGGGTGGATTAAAGCATCTTAAATACCGATGTTAGATTCTTTTGTGTGGTATTCTGTCAATATTCTTTTGTCTACGTGTAACACAGGTGATAGAATGCAGTTTAAAATACCCTCCAAGGCCGCATTATTTCACATTTTATGTGAGATTGAGCCGACGGGGACCCAACTTTGGCAGCCATTAAGGTATAGGAATGCGTGAATTTGGATTTGTCTATAAAGTCCCATTCAGTGATCCCAGCGAAAGTGAAAAAAAAATCAAATTGTTACGTTTATAAATTTTTTGGATGAAAAACAAATGGCAAAAAAAACAAAACAGGAAAACGACAGTATTGACGAAGTTGAAGCCCCATTCAAATACATGTAGCTAATTTATATACTGTCAGTACCGGTATATAAATTACAGACTCACGTAAATGCATTATTTTTTGTCTTAGACACACGGTTTTCGGCAGAACCACTGCACTAGCAAGCTATGTTAGCACATCTATGACAACCTGAATGACGAAAGGTACAAAATCAGCCATAGGCCTTTACTTTAGATAGCAGAAGACACAAAAGTCGGGTGTTTTATGACCTTTGACATTCTTTTGTGGCGAGTGACATGGTCTTTCAATTCACGCCGAGTGTCCTTGACAAGTTTGACTATGCTTCAGTGGTCATGAAAGAATTCAAAAGATAACCTCTGCCCCAATAATCCCAAGCAATTATCTGAAACTGCTCCTCGGATCATAAGAACTCAGTCCTCAAATGATAGTCATATAATAATGTCCAAAATATAAAAATTACTGACTATCATTGAAGACTGAGTTCCGCAGTCTAGTATCCAAAATCTGAATTTTGATGATTTTTACGATCGTCGGGATGAAAAAAAATCAAAATCACTGAATGGGCCTTTAGTTCCCTCTCCTTACCCTGGCAATATAAATCAAAGAAAAATAAAGAAAGAAAACAAGAAAAGAAAATTAACCAAATTAAGGGATCTGGAATGAGCGTTTTGAGCGTTTCGATAGTATTTTTGTGGGACATGAGAGCACATCAGACATATCGAATTGCATTCTGAATACGAAGAATGTCTTTCTGATATCAAATAAATTTCATTGTTTGAAATTCACGATATAATACAAATTTTATGACAAATTATTAAAATTTGATATTTTTCACATTTTGATAAATAACAGTCCTCGAAGTAAATATCATAAATCTAATGTTATATTCTTAAACAGTCCCTGGCATGATACCATACATGTATAGGCCTATGTATAGTAAATTTGTCTGCTTTATCTGTTTTGTGCTGTTTAAGCAAATAGTTAAACATAATTTCCATAAAGCTTTTACTGTCAGCTAGATATGTCCCCTTTTAATTTTGAGCAGAACAAGTGAACAAGGTAAAGCAAAGAAAATTGAAATTTACTACTACTAGCGCCAATGAATGTTATAAGATTGTAAAACGGTACGATCCTCTGGGTGGGGGTGTGTGCGTATGTGTGTCCTGTACGCGTATTTTTTTCTGCAACTATAATTCCTGCAGAACTGACACCTTTAGTACAGGTTTGACGATCACGTGACAAATCGAATCTGTGACGTCAATGTTAATATCGATATCAATTTAAGGCTGTTCTAGTTAAATTACATACCCATTGGCATTTTGGCTGTACCATTTAATTTACATACTCAACATTTCCCTGTGCACTTAGTCCATGAATTGATCCTGATTTGCATTGTCGTATAGAGTTATATTTTTGTACACAACAGGGATGTTACTATTGTTTTAACTAAATGAAGCATACTTTTGCTTTTATCCTTCTTTGTCCTTTATTAATTATAAATTAGGTGATTTAATTAATATAATTCTTTGTTTCAGCGACCCAGCGGTAAACAGACAAACAAAAACAAAGGTCAATATCCTTCAATTTCTGTGAAAATTGAACAAAAACTACCCAAATCCCTACATTTTATATCTCCCTGTGTTATAGACAAATTGTATACGTCACATTTAAAATCATTTAAAACTCTTATAAATTGCCTTATGCTATAATGGGGTCTTATACATTTGTATTGTGTGAACTTTGTTTTTAAATGCCTTTGGCTTCCAGGTTACTTTCTCGGAGCTGGTGAGGTGTATCTGGGTTTAACTTGGTAGGGTGGTGGTAAGTGGCTGCCCTAAGACTTGATGCATTTTTATGCAAAATATGCAAATTAAGTAGCTAATTTGCATATTTAACTTAAAAATAGTTTTTTTTTTTTTTTTTTTTGCCATTTCGAAGAACTGGTGAGGCGTATAGGGATATAACTTGATGAGGTTGTGGTAAGCGGCAGTTTCACGGAGCTGGTGAGGTGTATTGGGATATAACTTGGTAGGGTGGTGGTAAGTGGCTGCCCTAAGACTTGATGCAATTTTTGGCGCAAATTAGGTAGCTAATTTGCATATTTAACTTAAAAATTGTTTTTGGGTGGGTTTGTTTTTTTGCCATTTCGAACTGGTGAGACGTATAGGGATGTAACTTGATGAGGTTGTGGTAAGCGGCAGTCGTAAGATCCGATGCAATTTTTGTCGCAAGATATGCAAATTAGTCACCACATTTGCCTATTTTTTTTTATTTGTCGAATTGCTTTTGGCCATTTTTCGGAACCATCTTTAACATTACATTCAAATAATAATTACATTGTAAATTGGAACTGACACCAATTTTTTTCAGGAATATCTTGTTTAACGGGACGCAATACGATACCGGTATGTTATAAGAATCAAACTTACAAAAAAGATGGCTCTGTCAAATCCTACAATTCTGTCAGAGAAAATATGCATATTTGCATTAAATTTTTAATTAATTGACATAATTGATTAATTAATAAATATTTTATTTAATGATTTAATTACTATAATTCCAAATATGTCAAACAATAATGTCAAATTAAAGCTAATGAAATGCTTTATAAATTGGTCAGAGCGTATTTTGCAGAATGCATTTAGTACTTTAGTTACATGATTCCAAACATTCTATTCCAATTTTTTGCTATACACGCATAGGAGCTGTACTTTTAAAATCCGCGCCTAATCAATAATAATAGTCTTTCACTCAATTGTCAAAGTACTGTGCTCCCTGTAGCTGTAGCATTATGGAGTGACCAGGTCCTAGAATGTGATGGTTTTGTAGCAGATGACAGTGCTCATTCAAGCCTGTCAAGGTCAGTTAGTAGCCACTTGCTGAATGGATGGCCATGATCAGCTATCAAAGAGATGCCTTGTGCAGCTGCCAATCACAGTAGAGGTTTGATAACATTTTGTTAAAAACCCAAAAGGACAAAGCTGTGCATGTTGGTACTTAATTGTTTGGATTCTTACGTTGAAATTCCCTTGTATTAGTATTTTTATGTGTAGTGTATAGTGGTCATAAATTATATAGCTTTTAAATTTTGGGCATTTTTGCTCTGTTGCACTGTACCATTATGGAATTTGAGCAAATCAATTACCGACACAAGCAGGTATACAGTGTATTATTTTATTTTTATTTCGTATCTCAGGAGCACAGCTCACTTGGTAAGGCATCAGAATTTGGTACACTAGCGCTTCGAACTTTAAATCGGAAGGTGGTGAGTTCGAGCCTCATCACGGTCACATTAATTTTATAAACCAAATATTGTTCGAACTTTTCATATTTGTTTTTCTTTTATTGTTTCTTTTCTTTGTCTTTTTTTTTTCTTGTTTTCTTTATTTTTTCTTTATTTTTCTTTGATCCATATTGCCAGTGTAAGGAGAGGAGGAACTAACGGCCCATTCAGTGATTTTTTTCATCCGGACGATCATAAAAATCATCAAAATTCAGATTTTGTACAAGATGCGGAACTCAGTCTTCAATGATATAGTCAGTAATAACCTTTTGGTCATTATATGACTATCATCATTTGACGACTGAGTTCTTATGATACATCATCCGAAGAGCAGTTTCAGACAATTTCTTGGGATTGTTGGGGCAGAGGTTATCTTTTGAATTCTTTCATGACCACCGAAGCAGAGTTAAACCTGTCAAGGACACTCGGCGTGAATTGAACTGACCATGTCACTCGCCACAAAAGAATGTCAAAGGTCATAAAACATCAACTTGGTGTCTTCTGCTAGTGGTTCAGCCCTAAGCCGTGTAGGCCTATTTAAGACAAAAATAATGCATTTACGTGAATCTGTAATTTATATACTGACAGTATATATAAATTAGCTACATGTATTTGAATGGGGCTTCAACTTCGTCAATACTGCCGTTTTCTTGGGTTTTGTGCCAATTTTTTCATTAATTTTTTTTATAAAAGTAACAATTTGATTTTTTTTCACTTTCGCTGGGATCACTGAATGGGGCTTTGTAACGCGCGATATATTCAAAACTTGTATTCACCTACTGTTATAGCATTAATCCGATTATTACACAACCTCACCAGCGTATTCAAGATATCCAATGCAAATAATCACCTAGATTATGACGTATCATACCGTAAATATGGCGGAGTACTCAAATTCATTCAACAAAAGCATGATTACAAGCTATTGCAATCTACCGCGACAGCTCGTCTCACACACATAACAAATGCACAAATACGATCAAATAGGTTGACGACAACGTTTGATTGAATGCACTGCATTGTGCCATGATTACGGTGAAGGACACCGGTTCAATTCCTTTGTATGGAGTCAATCAATAATTTCACGCACATCCTCTATTATTGCCCAATCATTGCCCGGGATGATTGCACACTGTAAAAGAGCTATTGTTATAATGTTTGATGAAATCGTGTTTAACTACCGTATTTGCTTAAGAAGGGGCACAATTCAGCATCGAAGTGGTTACGTAATTCTCTTGGTTACCGGATCACGCTACTTTGGTATGCCTTCGAGTGCCATATACTTTATGTGGTGATCATTTCGATCGTGGTTCATTACTCTAGCGCGTGATCTCGTTGACATAGTAACATTACGTAACTTCGATACTGAATACAGATAAAGCAGATGACTACATGTGGTACATGTATATTAATATAGGGAATGTGTGTGAGTCGAGTATTACCTAATTATAATAGGGGCGTATCCAAAAATGAATTCACGCCCCTTTCAAATGTCGAGCCAAAGTGCAGGCCCTATGGGTAAAAATCTCTGACGTTTAGGGTGTTAAAACAGGTGCATGTTAACCTGTTTAGGGTATCTTATTTATTTGTTCGTTATTTATTCAGGAAAATTCCATCAATACAAAAGTACTGGTCGCCCTGGAAGCCCTGATAACATACATACCATTCACAAATAACACTATAATAATATGAATAATTAATATACACAAACATAGAAATATAGAGTAAGTTCAAATTAATGAGGAAGGCTATAATAAGTTCCTTAATGTCGTGGAAAAGATTTTTTTTAAAGTTCCTTGATGTCTTAAACACAAACAAAATTATAAGGCATTCTTGAACTCATTCAAGCTTAGTGAATCTAAATTGGCACAGAGATTAAAAGGAAGTCTATTCCATGAAGTGGCAGCTCTATAATGAAATGTTCTAGTCAAGGGTGAAATCCTTGTTTAGGGTGCTTTTCAAAATTTAATTATCGTGGATGGTGTACAGGCCACAATGGGAATGACCCCCCTCCCGGTGTCTGCCCAAACAAAACGCTACAGCTCTGACTTTGGATGTGGTTGATAAAAATATATGAAATCCTCCTCATGTTTATGAGAAAGTGTGGGTTTTATTTGTAATTCACTTATCTTCTTGTTACTCCTTTTAACTAAAAACATGACAGCCGTGACTTTCGTACATACGTTAATAAGCAATAGGCCTATATGAAATCCAACTCAAGATTACTCAAGTCTGTACTGCTACAAAGTGAGTGTTATTTATATAAGCCTGGGCATTCTGTCATATTCCTTTAATTTCCAGTTCAATCATTAATGACCAATTCTATTGGTAGATTAGACCATACTTTTTGGTGCATGATATTACAATCCTCATATTCAGTTGCTAAATCAATTATTAAAACAACTGACAATCAGAAATATAGATTGAGAGCTAGATTGAGGCTTTGGTAAATTAAACCACATAAGATGTCATTTAGGACTGAGGATATCAGGTGTCATTTGTTATGTAGGTAGAGGGCTGTACCTAAACCTTTTGATGGGTAAATCTATAAAGTTACCATTGTGACTACACCAAATGCAATTGAATATATGAATACAAAAACCACCCAAGTCCATACTGTGGCCAAATTGAGTTAAGCATGGGAATTTGTTGCTATGCATAGGCCTGTCATATGTATGAAAAAACAACTCAAATTCATCCACTGTGTCTATTGAGCATGTGAAAAATAGCATATATGAAAGAATAACCCAAGTCCATGATTTGAGTCTTGTAGCACATTGATTGAAATCCAGTATGTATAAAAGTCCGCTTGTAACACATTCATTGCTGGAGAGTGACTTTTGAAAAAAAATGGGTTTAATAAAGGAAAGTGTGTGGTTTATATTACATGGCAGAATGCTTACCAGCATTATACATACCTGTGTGCTTTATTTTGTATTATCTTACTAGTGGTAATCTCATTCAAACATTGTTGTCTTTGTATATGATTCAAAAAACCACCCAAGTCCAAAATTTAAAATGAACCCCACGAAGTCCCTGAAATGCTAATCGTCATACTTAATACAGTTTAACCCAGTCATTTGCACGTAAAACTTACCATATTGACCAGGTAAATATAACTGAAGGAATTAAAATGATACACAGGTTTTTCTCTCAAAATCACTTCCCATGGACTTGGGTGGGTTTTGTATTCATGTATTCAATTAAAAGTTGATTTTATATTTATTTCTTGCTGATATTAACTGGTAGATTGCACAACACTGACAATAAATTACCCACCTGGGAATAACATTGCAACCATGGTAAAATATAAGGAGTAACCTGTTGTGCAACAATTACAATAAGTTACCCGCCTGGTGCAACCTTGGCTTCTTTTGGATGTTAGAAGAACAACAGTCTGACCTTGTCTTCTTTGGGATGTTAGTTGTGGTTAGAAGAACAACAGTCTGACCTTGTCCTTTTTGGGATATTAGATGTGATTAGAAGAACAACATTCTGACGTTGGTTTCTTTGAGGTGTTAGTTGCGGTTAGAAGAACAGCATTCTTATGTTGTCTTCTTTGAGAAGCTAATTATGGTTAGAAGAACGACATTCCGACGTTGTAGTAAGAAGAACAACATGATTTTTGACATTAGCTTCCTTGGGATGTTAGTTGCGGTTTGTAGAACAACATTCTGACCTTATCTTCTTGGGATGTTAGTTATGGTTAGAAAAAACAATGGTCTGCCATTGGCTTCTTTTGGGATGTTAGCTGTGGTTAGAAGAACAACAGTCTGACCTTGTCTTCTTTGGGATGTTAGTTGTGGTTAAAAGAACATAAAGGACATTCCTCGTCGATTGTCATCAATACTGGAAGTGTCCGGTACTCAAGGTCATTTGCATCACAACCCAGCTGAAGACTGAAGGTTTCAGTCGCAACGTCGGTTCGTCCGTCAAAATAGGTATGTCTGGTTGACCAGATTTAAATTAAATCTTTATTTCAACATACCCAGATTAATGAGAGTCTACACAGTTTGTTAAAAGAACAACATTCTTCCATTGGCTTCTTTGGGATATTAGATGTGGTTAGAAGAAGAACATTCTGACCTTGGCTTCTTTGGTATGTTAGTTGTGGTTAGAAGAACAACAGTCTGACCTTGTCTTCTTTGGGATGTTAGTTGTGGTTAGAAGAACAACAGTCTGACCTTGTCTTCTTTGGTATGTTAGTTGTGGTTAGAAGAACAACAGTCTGACCTTGTCTTCTTTGGGATGTTAGTTGTGGTTAGAAGAACAACAGTCTGACCTTGTCTTCTTTGGGATGTTAGTTGTGGTTAGAAGAACAACAGTCTGACCTTGTCTTCTTTGGGATGTTAGTTGTGGTTAGAAGAACAACAGTCTGACATTGCTTCTTTGGAATGTTAGTTGTGGTTAGAAGAGCAACATTCTGACCTTGTCTTCTTTGGGACGTTAGATGTGGTTAGAAGAACAACATTCTGATCTTGTCTTCTTTGGAATGTTAGTTGTGGTTAGAAGAACAACAGTCTGACCTTGTCTTCTTTGGGATGTTAGTTGTGGTTAGAAGAACAACATTCTGACATTGCATCTTTGGAATGTTAGTTGTGGTTAGAAGAACAACAGTCTGACCTTGTCTTCTTTGGGACGTTAGATGTGGTTAGAAGAAGAACAGTCTGACCTTGGCTTCTTTGGGATGTTAGTTGTGGTTAGAAGAACAACAGTCTGACCTTGTCTTCTTTGGGATGTTAGTTGTGGTTAGAAGAACAACATTCTGACATTGCATCTTTGGAATGTTAGTTGTGGTTAGAAGAACAACAGTCTGACCTTGTCTTCTTTGGGACGTTAGATGTGGTTAGAAGAAGAACAGTCTGACCATGGCTTCTTTGGGATGTTGATTGTTTGCGGTTAGAACAACATTCTGACCGTGGCTTCTTTGGGACGATAGTTGTGGTTATAGCCTCATTTGTTGACTTCAAAGACTGGTTCTTGACTAATTAACAATGCATATGAGATAGATTGAAGAAAACCTAGTTAAAACTTGTTGAAACTTTGACTTAATTGATTTATAATGAGGTGTGTTTAACATGGATAAATAGAAACAGATAACAAAAATTATTATTTCTGATTGAAAAAAGTTACATGCAAATGTTATGTTATTGTATTGGCTAAAAAGTCTCATATAGCGAAAGGTTGGTGGTAGATTTACAATATAAATTGCCTGGGGCATCACAAATCGAGATATTGTATACTTTTAAAGCATATCATTTCATTGAGAGCAATGTTAATAATTAGTCAGGGTTTTAGTCAAGGGATTATGTTTTGGAAAATTTGAAATCATATTTTTGGCACACGCACCTCGTATTAAGAGCATAAATGTTAAATTGGACCTAATCTCCTAATTACTGTATGTGTAATCCCTGACTAGTGTTTGAGGCTCATGTTACATTAAGTACTATTTCACAGAGTCGGATTTGACAACAAGTATGTATTGATTGGACCGGATGCAATTTACCATTTATAATTACCATTTTTAAGTTAAATGGTGAATACCAAGGGTCATGGATATGCACAGGATAAATGAATGGTATTGTTACGCTATTTTGAAAGTAAAAAATTACAAAAGATTCAAATACTCAAATTTCAATTATGTATAAGAAATGCGGTAAATGTGGCATTTCAACTTACAATGCTGTGAGTTAGATATATGCAGGCTAACCACAATAGGTTAAAGTGGAGACGTGTGGTGGAAATTTAAGTCTGTAACTTGAAAGAGTATCCATTTAATATGATTGTGTCTCCCGTTGTGTCTTCGTGTATATGTCATTGATGTGAACCAAGAAAAGGATATGCTAGGCTATTGATCTAAAAAACGACCAATTGTAACTATGCGTGGGGAGTCGTGGGTAGATTAGACAGATAATTAAACTTATCTTATAAAACAAAAGGAAAATAAAGGGAAAGGAGCCAAGTTGTGACATCAGCGATGCATTTTGATGACAAAAGCTATGGTTGCAGTTGTATCCTGTATGTTGAATAAGCATTGAACGTATATGTGAAAAATCCAGATAAGTTAATTGTGTGTAATTTTGCATTGAATGTCTGACGAGCTACGTTGAGGTGACAAAAGATTACTAAATATGGGGTAATAACACTGACAGATCACATTTGACTGCTATATGCTTCATCAATATGTCCTTGTATATGCTTCAAAGCATGAAATTAAGGTTTCAAAGCATTAAAATGTGTTTTCCTTTGGAGACTACATGTCTGGATGACAGAGAGATCCGGATAAAAGAGGTTGGACTATTCTCTGATCAGATATTGCTTGGGCAGCCAATCACAAGTGAGCGTAAAATAAAGAAGTTACTTAAATATATTGGACGAAAATAAACATACATTGGATCTGAAGAGATGCCATCCCTTGAAGTAAGGAAAAGTGAAGGTTTTTATCATGAGGCATGTTTTATTATGTAGAACAAAGAACTCATAAGAAAACAAATACTCTGTGAAGACAGGTGCACTAATTAACTGCTTTTACACACCTACCTTTTCATGTGTATTTACAATTTGTGCATACCATTTTATTCAAGAAAAGAAAATGCACTGCATTTGACAAATTTGCAAGATATTGCCATTTTCTTGAGTCGCTTGTTTTCTCTTTCATATGTATGCACATTAAAAAGTTTGTTGCTTCTGGTATACTGTCTTCTCAGGGTGATCTTTGTCAGATCGGGTTCTTTGAAGACAGAGAAGTTTGTCTGATGACTGGTTGCTGAAATAGCTGTGAAATGTACTTACTGTGAAACAATGAATTAAGATTCTCATGAAATTTCGGTTTATGAAAGTAGAAGTTTTAATTCTTGACATAGTGGTGACCCATAATCTATATAAACCGATACATTCATAAAAAGCTGTAACCTTACATTAATAAATATTAGAAAATGTAAAAATAAAGCATCAGCAGCCTGGACATGTGTGTATAGTATGCCATCCTTGTGTTTTAGTAATTAATTGAATTAGTGTCATTAGTGTCTTTAATTTCTTTGAGTCTGTGGTTTGTATTTTTTATCATTTCATATTTTTTGTTCTCCAGATGGCAGCTACATGTTGAGCTACTGTAACCTATATATAATATAGGTCAAATTTATTGTAGTTCAGATATTACTAACGATAAGGATACTTGTACCTACTATATGTCACTCGACCCAATAAACTGAATATATTTCATTTACCAGTTGTGATCAAGCAACATGAGATATTGTTTGAAATACTGATTTTGATAGGTGGTCACATTAAAGTGTGTCACTTTCTTTGATGGTCACATAAACACTCATATGTGACCGTACAGCACGAATGAGCCGTAAATGTCCTCAATTGTATTCTGAGTTACAGTGTAAATGGGCATGAAGGTCATATTCATAGGTATTTCAATTTGGTGCTACGTGTATCTCATTAAATGAGGTACACGTAGCACCAAATTGAGGTACCTATGAATACGACCTTCATGCCCATTTTACACTGTAACTCAGAATACAATTGAGGACATTTACGGCTCATTCGTGCTGTACGGTCACATATTGTCAAAAGCCATGAAGTTATTCTCAGGAGCCATGAAGGCAATTTAAAGAGGTTTCTCATAATGTAAGGTTGCATTTGAGAAAAAAAAAAAAAAAGGTGAAATAAGACAGATCTCATTTTGCTTGATCATATGTGATGCGAGCAAGCAAAATCAGTCGGAACGCACGAATATTGATTTGGAGATATAGCCAAACAAAGGAAGTATTTCCTTTTGTTTCCTGTTGTTTTGGCAACTCTTTAATTGCTCATATCTTTAGAACTGGTTGTTCAATTTCAATGGGGTTTTCTGCAAAATCCAGTTTTGTAAATGCCTTTTACTATCCTATAAGAAACTGAAAATTTAATATTTCCGAGTTCCGACTGATTTTGCTTGATCGCATCACATATCACATAATATATAGGTTGGTTCAAAGATGTTATACCTAGGGAGAGCTCAGACTCCCATTTTTGCATGTCCCTCATATAGTCCTGCCAGCAAGTCTTCAGTCTTTATCATAAACATAATGACATCTACGGACCTGAAGTCTTGCAGCAGTACATAGGGATGCACTGTACGTTTAAGAAATCCAAACTTCAAGCATCAAGAAATATACCTTGTATTTGTCAGTTTTACCTCAGAGATGCTGTAGACTCTCTCTACACAGTGTAGAAACATCACAAGTAGAATGCTGCTCAATATAATAAATCCAAATCATGAAACTTTTGCAGAGCAATATTTTGACCACTTTTGCACTAAGTAAATAACTCCCATGAAGATTGCAGGTTTTGCCAACTCAGGGAATTTTGAACCCACCCAAAAGATGAGATCAATGTAGATCAATTACCTCAACTTTGTGAGTATAGACTAGTATAGTGGGATTAAAATCATCCACGCACGCCCAAACCCTGGTACAATGGGATTAAAATCATCCATGCACGCCCAAACTGTCCTTGAGAGAGTTCCTCAGCTACATCCTTAGAGCCCAAAATGAGCCCACATATTGTGATGTTTCTTATTTGTGGAACAGATGTCAATAGAGTGCACTGTAACTTGGTATGCTGAGTTACAGTTACTGGAACTAGTCCCTCATATGGAAGGGCAAGTAGGTGATCCATGTACCCATCAAACTTTAATTTTGTAGTGTATGCTTGTTTGTAATTTATCTATTCATCATGTCAATCAATCATGTTAAGTAATACTCACACTTTAAGATACCAATTACAATCAGGATTTTTTCCTTCCTCCTTCGTAAAAAAATGCTGGAGGTACATGTACACTTTTTGGTAGCAATCCAATATGGTGGATTTCCCATAGCATTACATTATGGCTATGTGGAATCTCTTTGGTTGGTTTAGATATTGTTGTAAATAACAAGTAAAGACTGGCACATACCATGTTTCTTGTGTAAATGTACATTATTAACAGTACGTTATACATTAAAACATTAAATTGGGTTTCAGAGTGTCTAAATATTACTTGCATTTTGATCATTATGTATAAAGCGGCTGGTGGATATAATAACCATGGCAAAGTGTTGTGTAATAAATGTCAGTAAAATTTCTTAAACATTTTGAAGTGAAGTGTCCTTTATGTCTGTGTGATGTATATAGATATGGAGATAGAGACCAGTGGCAGCACCCCCAAATAATGGGATTTATTGTTATGACCGGGGGTAAGCTCCAATTTAGAGGAATGCCCAGTGCACCCCTTGGCACTGTCAAAAATTAATTGAAAATTAATCCACTCATATTAATATGAAAACAATTGTTATAAAACGCCAAGAAAAACTAAACCATCTATCGCAAAAACACCAATAATTTGAATTTCTATTGGAATTGAAAAATGTGTCATATTAAAAATATTAAATGATAAAAAATGAAACCCAACTATCATTAAGCCCAAGAGAAAAACAATAGTAATATACTTGTGTAAATATAAAAACATACCTTGGAAATACAATATACTTGAAGCCTCCTTTACATTTAAAAACAATATGTACTAAGTAGAAGTGTGTCGTATAAGCTATCACCATAATACCAAGTAGAAGTGTGTTATATAAGCTATCACCATGTACCAATTAAGTTGAAGTGTTTTATATATGCAAAGGAAATAACAAAAGTATAATAATAATATTTATTTGAATTACTTGCAAAACACAGAAATAACAAATAACAGTTTAAATGTTTACACTTCTAACAATACAAATAAAGCAAATAATTCAGGAGAAGCGTGAATGGGCTTAAACTTAAAGCTCAAACACATAAAGTACCTGTTCATTCTGCTCATGAATATATAATTAAGAAAAGAAATCAGGTCAAAATACATAAGCTATAGTATGAAATACCACAGTAATCATTTAAACTTGTGTAAGTACAAAGATCTGCATTCAGACTTGAATTTAAAGTTATTCAATGCAAGTTGGGGGGATTCCATCCCACAGACGTGGAAGGGAAACAGACATAGAATTAAAGGAGGAAGTTTTGACAGTTTTGTGTAACCAAAGTTTTGGTGTAACAACCTAGAATTATCCAGATTACTTCTATGAACCAGAGAACCCGAAGACACAGGTTCAAAGGACGTTTGTTAAGAACTGACCACTGGAATATATTTTGTGTCCTTCTGGATCTCATGGTCTAAATTACTATAGATAGGATGAACTGTTTAATTATTATCAGCAAGTTGGAAGAGGAGAATACACCACATCAGTTAAGTCATGGGCAAACAACAGAAACAAAATAAGACCACAAGACCAAGGAAAGAACTTTGGGGAGCACCAGAAGTTACCTTAGACCATTCAGAAACTACACCTTTAAAATTAATCCTCTACCTGTGCATGTACAAAAAAAGAAGTTGACATCTAATTTCCAAAGAATGAAGTTTACCAAGTAAAAGTTTAACTATATTAACTTCATCAAATTCGAAATTAAAGTCTTCTATTATACCATCAACAAGAGAAAACTTACAATCATCGAATGATTTACCAAGCAGATGGAAAATGTTGACATTTGCTCACAATTTCTGAAATTGGGTGAAAACCAAATTGATTACATGTTGCTATATGTACCAAGGTAGATCTTAAAGCTAGGAATTGAATTTTAACTAATTGTGATGAAACCTAAGTGAATGTCCCATTTTCATTCAAGAAAAACCAGTAAATGAATGAGGGTGAATGTGCTCCATCTGCCTTTTTCATTGTAAACTAATTTATAAACTCGTTTATTAAAATATATCAGCATTGTCTATTACAGGAGCAGGCAACCTGAAAGAGAATATTAGGAACCAACAAATAAGGAAATGGTAGAGCCTCAAAGTTGGACCCACAGACTTCTGGTCCCAAAATAGCACCCCCTATCCATGGCTGATTGACCACGTGGAGAGTTCACCAGAAATTTGAAAGTTACGTCAAATTAACATGTTCATATAATCTACATTTATGACAAATAGCAACTTTGTGATTCATCCCTTTCATGATCAGATGTAGTCTTTAAAAATTGCCAACTTTTAGCCCAAATTCAGCAGTCTTTCACTTTAAATTAGCATAATTTTACTAAGTAGGAAATTATTTTTTCAATAGGGGTCACGTGTCTCAGAAATTAGTGAATGCATTTTAGATGATGCTGATTGCAGTCTTTAAGTGTGAAAAAAATTGTAGTCAAAATTTTGCTTGCTAATTTGGAGCGAAAGGCTAAAAATTTGGCTACTTTGGGCTAAAAATGGGCTACAACAAAGTTGCTATTTGCCTCATATGTAAATTATACAAAACATGTTAATTTGACGTAAGATTCGAATTTCTGGTGAACTGTCCACGTTGTCGTTCAACCATGGATAGGGGTTTTGGTGGGTATGTGGGTCCAACTTTGGGGCCCTACCATTTCCTTATTTGTTGGTTCCTAAGACTATAATTGCTTAGAAATGTACATATGTGCCTAAATATCACATGCTTGTAATTAGAGCATACCGTGATCCTTTCATTTTGAAAATATGTGACCTTGAAAATTGGAAAAGGTACTGCCGTGTGGCACAAATTTGTATTTTCAGGTACCCCTAAGTCAGTTTTCGATTGAAGATTCTAAATATGTGGGGAAAAGTTACCTAGAGTATTAACTTTGAGCCTAGTATCTGTTTGCATTCAGAAAATATGAGTCTTCAAAAATGTGAAAAATCAGTGACGCGACGCACAACAGCTAAAGAGGGGGTCTTGACAAATCTTTAGAGGGCCATATCTTGAAAACGATTTGGAGTACAAGGCTAAATACTTGTGTGTGTTCATTCTAATACTAATACTTTAATATGTGAACTATTTATTACCAATTCCATGTGTCATTTAAATCATTCTTTACCATCTAAACAAAGAAGTCAAATCTGCAGTCAGTGAAGATCATGTTTCAACACGGTATTTTATTATGGTGGTAATTTGGTAAGCAAAACATTTCTGTGCCAGAAATATATTGACATGTGAATGGGTCCTTAGATGAACCCTAGTTATTAATCGATAGCAGCAAAGGAGGACAAATTTCATGACAACAAATCAGAAATCAAACTGATGTTTTGATGGAAGACCGACGACCGTGTCACTAAGCACCACTGTTAATATGTTTTACTTCCATTCACCAAAAGATAGCAAATAGCACCAGCACGTAGACTTTTACCAAATTTCTTCAAATATAAGTGAGTGCACTGTTTACCCAACCACCAGTCTGAAATGATTTCTGCCGGTAATATTTGGGCAGAGGCAATCTGAGCAAACAGCTTTCACAATAATACACTTTATGTTGTCATATGAGTTAAATTGCACTTGTGAAAAGTAACATGTGCAAATATGTGACTAGAGAAGTTTCAAGGTCAGAGGATGATTTAAGGAAGCCCCATCATGCACTGCAAAAGTGTTATCACTAGAGTTTCAACTGCCACTTTACTTTTCAAATCCCATTGAACTCTGTGCAAAAGATGTTGTTTTAGAATTGTGTGTGTGTCATTATTACCAGCTTTTTGAAGGTGTTTTTATTGTAAATACATCAGTCCAAATTCAAATTTAACCATGCACGTATGCAATGGGCGGGCAGTGGTGTCATGTTCACTCACACAGCTATGCTAACCGCAAGACTTGCTGGGTAGTGCTTTTAAAAATCATCCTCTGTTTCAAGGTATTCATTAAGAAATAACCAGGATATTTTTAGTAAATTATAGTGTAATCTTTAACAAATGCTGCATATCACCCTCCACTTCTCACCTATGAATCATGGAGTTACACTCTGTATAGAGGCAAAAGCATGCAGTAACTACGATCCTGGACTAAAGTAGTTGAAACATGTGCGTATACTGTTTTCAACCATATTTCCGTTGACATTATAAAATTTCTTTGGTGTGAACTCTGAACCCTTTCCTACTTCTACAACCCTCTCCTTCATTACTAAATCAACAGGCTGTAACATTGAATGGCAGATGAGAGAATGGGTGCCACATTTGAAGTGCCTTGGCAAAGTGTTCCAACAATTTTGTCCGGGATTGTAGCATCATTTAAGTGGATTACGATAGGGTGTGAAATATTTTATTCATAAAAATTAAGCATATGTTATATAAGTAGATCCTATGCAATAAACCAACCATTTATTTAGAACACAATCTGATCCACTCATACCAAATTCAGAAAGTTTGCCATTAAATAATTGCCATTACTTCCACAGTAACTGAAGCCATTTCAAGACCCTGTGCAAGTAACATGTATTTGTTTAATATGTAAGTTAGACATTGAAGTAGTAAAATATTCCAATTCATTGCTTGACATAAGTCACTCACTTTGTTTTCCTGATGTTTATATGAGACAAAACATAGACTCATTCCTGATAGGCACGGATGGACACACTAGTCGCATCCAGTGCAATTGACCTGCGAAAACAGCTTTAATTAGGGGGGGGTGTTATTTTGCGAAAATGAACTTTTTATTTTGGGCCCCCTTTAAAGTATGGTATGACCATTGTGAAACTAGAATATGAAAAAAATTTCTGAAAAAAGTTGCAGAACACCCCCTGTACATGCCCCTTGAAAATTTTGTGACAAGGTTTCCGAATTCGGAAGGCTTGCATATACATTAGTACAGAGCAGACGACATATGAATGGTAATATCATGTTAATTTGGCATCATATCAAATGATGGTGTTTGTTTATGTTTATTTACTTAAATTTAGGTGTCTTTTGGATCAAGATATATTTATTTGACCCTCTTTGTGTTTGTTTAGAGGCTTCTATGAAATGTAGGCCTATTTATACACGACCATAATTATTTGTAGTTAATAGGCCTAAGTATTCATCGTATACTTAATTTTGTGCAGATTTTATGACCAAGGTGTATGCTATAAATTCTCTATCATCTATATTGATGACATTACATCATTTTCATGTATGATCCATCCAGCTTGCCTGTACTGTAGGCCTATTATATGTGTATTTTGGATCTATAGGCCTACTTGAGAATCATTATATTCTGCTGAAGCTTTGATTGGATCATTACACTTTCCTTAGCCGGCTCATTCCTGCCTTTAACGCCACCAACAAACACCATTACTCCATACTCATGCCAGCTTAACAGCAACTATTTAATATGATGGTTGTTTCATTTTGATCTAGAGAATCTCAAGTTCTGAATGTCTTTGCACCAGCTTTCTCATAGCCTATGCATGGAAAGGGTCCTGGAAGTCAGATACATTTAAGATCATAGTGAAGCTAAAATAATAGGCATACATGTATAGAAGCATTAAAACCTGAAGCTACTACGGGATGCTACATATGTCTGCAGGTTTCCAGAAGCAAAATATGATATCTTTGGCTTTGGTGAATGTAAAGATAAGCCTACTCTTTCTCAAATGGATACACAGGGGCTTGATCAGGTCCCAATCCATAATACTACAGCTAAACGTAGCGTTGGGTTTGTGAACTATATGAACTATCAAGGAGAAGGGCAAAACAAATTGCCAGTGCATCATCTGTCCAAGTCAAGGGAAAATCATATGATCTCATATAGACAGATGACCATGAAGAGACAAATTTCCTGAAATAAGAGCAGCATGAACTCTTATATACAGGAAGAACTCAGAAAAGAAGGTCTGGAAACCAAAGAGATCATAAATCTCACAGTAGATGGCAAAAAAAAAGGACCTAAGTGATCTCAAGACCATGGGAGGACCATTTACATCAGCTGCAAGTTCAGCAGGAGCCCTATTTGACAGTACCAGGTCAGGTTTTGATGAATCTAAAACAGCCCGTCTGATGTATAGCCCTGCAATTATTGATGAATCTAAAACAGTAGCCAGTCGAGCTGGATATCTCATGCTGAATCGCTGTCCCGCCCTAGTAAAACTGGTGACATCAGATTTGCAATAAGCTTTATGCTACAAAACGATCATTCAATATGAAACTTCTCCTTTAATAATGTGACCTTAGAGGTATATTCTAAATAACTTGAACCAGACCATGGCTTTAATTCATACTGAACAAGTGTGAAGAGTCCTTTTCATGTCTGGTATAGCATACATACATACATTTAGGCCTATATGACAATTTGTTGTTACATGGACTTAATTATACACAAAGTGGGTTAAATTAGCATTTGTACACTCAAAGAAGTTAGTTTTTATTCAGGTTTAACCTTTACAATACACAAAATTGTCAAATACACAGTTATAATTTATAATTCATCGATTTTGTTTTCACTGTCTGTATTAAGCATTATGCAAGGCTGCCGAATTCGGAAACCTTGTTAAAAAACTTTCAGAGGGCATGTACAGGGGGGGTTGCACTGCTCAAATTGGATAAATTTGATTATATTCTTGTTCAGAGAGGTCAACACCATATTTTGAGGGGGGCCCCAGAAAAAATGGAATTATCACACCCCCTACTTTAATCTGGCTTTAAGTAGTTGCGCACCATCTGAACAAATAGAGTAATTGAATGACCACAGGTTTCAGTATGTCAAACATATGTCAGCTTATGTCAGCTGACCAGTGCTAACAGTAGAGTACTAGAGTAATCTTGTGTGCAATTTTGGTTAATTTTTATGGATAGGATTTTAAGATATGACCTTGTCAAAAATTATAAGTTTCTTTTTGAGCCCAGTTTACTTCTCATCATTACATTTAGAGACACAATAAAAGAAAACAATATCTAAACGACTTTTGTTCAGATAAAGATAGTGCAAACCTTTTGGAGTCATGAAGTAATGAGAACACTTCAAAGGGTGTTACGCAGATAAAATCAGGCAAATAGATTTATTGGTGGTTTCATATCTCCACTGATGTTTGTTGCCTTTTGCAAATTAAGTTTTATTGAACAAGGTGAAATATAAAATTGTAAATGAGTTCTCAGTGGTTACCATGATTATTATGTAAATTTCCCCTAACATGTTTCTTTACACAATAACATTCCTTTTTTCAGTTAATTTTTGTGTAGTTACGAAACCCTGACTACCATTTTGTTAAATGCTTGCACAGTAACTTCATTTGGTATTAATGAATATAAAATATAGATATAACCATATTTACACGAATACCTGCTACATACATTTTTTACCGTATAGTAATTACTTTCCAATCTCAAAATCGTATCAAATGTAGGCCATGCTCATTACATGAGCAAAACTCATATTTGAGATTGATGCAAGTATTGATGTATTCTACCAGTAAGCAGTTAATCATTATATATACATAGTTTTGTACATAATTCATCCCATATCGCAAGGAGTAATACTTAAGATGTGAACTATTTATCACCAAATCCATGTGCCATCTAAATCATTCTTTACCATCTAAACAAAGAAGTCAAATTTGCAGTCAGTGAAGATCACGTTTCAACATTTAATGTATTTTATCATGGTGGCAATTTGGTAAACAAAACATTTCTGTGCGAAAAATATATTGACATGTGTATGGGTCTTTAGGTGAACCCTTGTTATTGAATCAATGGATAGCAGCAAAGGAGGACAAATTTCATGACAAAAAAAAATCAGAAATCAAACTGATGTTTTGATGGAAGACCGACGACCGTGTCACTATTAAGCACCACTGTTAATGTTCTACTTCCATTCACCAAAAGATAGCAAATAGCACCAGCACGTAGACTTTTACCAAATTTCTTCAAATATAAGTGAGTGCACTATTTACCCACCCACCAGTCTGAAATGATTTCTGCAGGTAATATTTGGGCAGAGGCAATCTGATATGGAGCAAACAGCTTTCACCATAATTACACTTTATGTTGTCATGTGAGTTAAATTGGACTTGTGAAAAGTAACATGTACAAATATGTGACTAGAGAAGTTTCAAGGTAGTCAATAAAAAATAACCAGGATATTTTTTGTAAGTTACGGTGTAATCTTTAACAAAATATGCTGCATATTACCCTACACTTCTCACCTATGAATCATGGAGTTACACTCTGTATAGAGGCAAAAGCATGCAGTAACTACGATCCTGGACTAACATGTGCGTAAAAATACTGTTTTCAACCTTATTTTCGTTGACATTCTAAAATGTCTTTAGTGTGAACTCTGAACCCTTTCCTACTTCTACAACCCTCCCCTTCCCCACCAGTCAATATTGGGTGTCTTACCAAATCAACAGGCTGGGGTATCTCTAAACGTGCAATGGGTGCCACATTTGAAGTGCCTTGGCAAATTGTTTTTAAGTGGATTAAGAATGGGTGTGACATTAAGCACAAGTCTTTTCCAGCTCTGATGTTCCAGATAAATATTGAACCAAAGTCTGTAGTGTCATAATTGTGATACAGACACAGATGGGGAAAGGATCATTCTGCACACGTCTGTTCAAATGTAACAGAATGTCGTATCTACATGAATGTGCGCTGTCATGAGACAGAACTTATAGGAAACCCATAATTTCATATTAATTTTAATGTACTTTGATAAATTCAAATACCCTGCAAAAAAGCAAAAAAGAGGGCATAAGGTGATAAGGTGCTGTAGTTAATTGTGACAAAATCTGATATTTTATAACAGGCATTCACAATCGAGGCACTATAATGAGTAGCTATTTTCTTTCAGTTTACCTCATTTGGTAGGCTTGAAATTAAAAGGGGACATATCGACATATCTGACAGTGAAAGTTAATATCACTTTGTGAAGGAAAATCACCTAAATTTGTCAGAAATGTTACTTAAATTATCCCAATGATGCAATTGATGGCACTTTTGACAAGGGACATCATCTGACCACGGTAAATGTCTTCTTTCCCCTTCATGTTTCTGATTATAGATGTAAAAATGTTCATTAACACAAGATGTGCTGACAGTCTCTTATACTACCCACGCAATGTGTAAAATTTAATTTACAGAGTTTCATTTTGCTGGTTATATGTGACAGGTTGGACAGACAAAATGACCCCTAGGGTCCATTTGTTATTTTTATAGTATCCTTCTTAGCTCACTGAATGATAGATGAATTTGTATTCTATCAATTGACGGTGATATTTTTTTCAAGTATGGCTCAAGTACAGCATTAAAGTTAAAGGAGTTTGGTCCAATATCATTTCATGTTGTTTCCACCTTGATCAAATATGTCAATATGGAGTATATTGTATGATAATTAACATGGTTATTATGCTTATGTCTCCTTTTTTCTTCTTTTGCCCAAACATACCAGACGTCGCTTCTTATGTATATGAAGATAGAGGGCGTTGTGCATTTACATTCTGACTAAAATAATTGCCAGTCAGAATGAGATTTGATATTTGTTTGTCTAAACTTGCTACCTGCAAGATAAATAAAGCCTCAACTCAGAAAGGAGTCCTTTGTGAGTTACGGATTTCTGGCTCTCAACCCTCGAAATGTTACATACCTAACAGGGTGTTACAGTGCAACCATTGGATGATATAAGAAGTAATTTATTTTGATTAGTTTCTCAAAAGTATATGGTGGTTGACAAAGAAAAATGTTAGTTGTGGCTAGAAGAACAACATTCTAACCTTCGCTTTTAGGGGATGTTAGTTGTGGTTAGAAGAATGGCAGTCTGACCTTTGCTTCTTCAAGATACTAGTTGTGGTTAGAAGAATAACATTCTGACCTTTGCTTCTTTGGGATGTTAGTTGTAGTTTATAGAAGAATAGCATTCTGACCTTTGCTTCGTTGGGATGTTAGTTGTGGTAAGAGGAATATCATTCTGACCTTGGCATCTTTGGAATACTAGTTGTGATTAGAAGAACACTATTCTGACCTTGGCTTCTTTGGGATTTTAGTTGTGGCTAGAAGAACAACATGCATTCCGACCTTGGTTTCTTAAGTCTCGCCTAAAGGTTCGTTCATACTACCACCGCATTTGCGATGCGTTGCTTTGCGATGCCGATATATCGATTACTTTTGCCGCAACTCAACGCAACTCGTCGCATTTCCAAGTTAAAATGTATTTTTTAACTTTATTGCGATATCGCATGCAGTAGTTTGCAGTACGATGCAGTGCGGCAATGCACCGCATCGCAAAGCAACGCATCGCAAATGCGGTGGTAGTATGAACGCACCGCATTTGCGATGCGTTGCTTTGCGATGCGGTGCGTTGTCGCAATGCATCGTACTGCAAAGTACTGCATTGCGATATCGCAATGAAGTTAAATACATTTAACTTGGAAATGCGACGAGTTGCGTTGAGTTGCGGTAAAAAGTAATCGATATATCGGCATCGCAAAGCAACGCATCGCAAATGCGGTGGTAGTATGAACGGACCTTAAAGACACCTAATAGGTATACAGGTTTGTGGTATTGTTTCCAAAACAATAGGCGACAAAAGAAATTATTTCCCTCGGCGATATCTAAAAATAAATGTGTCTGACTTCCGACTGATTTTGCTCGATTACAGCACATATTTGTCGCCATGGAAAAACATGATATATAATAGTTAGGTGTATAGAACAAAATTAACAGTGTTGAAAAATCATTGTTTCTGATGTGTAAAAAGTTATGTTACTCTCATTGGTTTGTAAGTCGCATATTGTGAAGAGTAATTGGTGGTAGAATTACAATATAGATTGCCTGGCTTATCTCAAATTGCATCTTTTTTGAAAGCAATGTTCGTTTAATTAGACAGGGTTGCAGTAAAAGGATTATGTTTTGGAAAATTTGAAATCCCATTTTTGTCATATACACCTCGAATTAAGGGCAGACCTAATCTCCTAATTACTGAAGATGTAATCTCTGACTAGTGTTTGAGGCTCATGTTACACCACGTACTATTTTACAAGCTTTTACAGAGTCGGATTTGACAAAAAAAGTATGTATTGATTGGACTGAAGGCTTAAGTAACTTACCATATAGGTTAAACAGTGGATACCAATGGTTATACATGGGATGAATTCATGGTATTGTTAAGGTTCGTTCATACTACCACCGCATTTGCGATGCGTTGCTTTGCGATGCCGATATATCGATTACTTTTGCCACAACTCAACGCAACTCGTCGCATTTGCAAGTTAAAATGTATTTAACTTCATTGCGATATCGCAATGCAGTAGTTTGCAGTACGATGCGATGCGGCAACGCACCGTATCGCAAAGCACCGCATCGCAGATGCGGTGGTAGTATGAACGAACCTTTACGCTATTTTATAAATAAAATTACTAAAGACACTGCTGAAATCAAATACTCAAATTCCAAGTGTATTAAGAAATCTGGTGAATGTGGCCTTTCAACTTACAATGTTTTAAGCTAGATATAATGCAGGCTAACCACAATAGGCTAGTGTGGAGACGTGTGGTGGAAATTTCAGTCTGTAACTTGAAAAAGTATCCATTTAATATGATTGTGTCGCCGTGTATACGCGTAGCGCTTTCGGACGCATTCATAATTCTTGTGGGCTGATGCATTTATATTTGCTTTTATTTTTCACAAAATTTTAGCGACAATTTTGTTATAAAAATAGCAAAAATCATGGAATGGGTTAATAATAAATGTGTATCACTTGTTGCTCGAGAAATTGTACAAAATAATGCACTTGTACTGAGATGTTGATGTGTCTGATGCACTCCCTCCTTCGGGTATTGTGCATTAGACACATCAACATCTCAGTACGCATGCATTATTTTGTACAATTTCACTCCCATAATAATCATCTTCCCGTCTATAATAATTGCCATTACTTCCGCTGTACCTAAAGCTACTATTCATTTCAAGTTTAATATTTTTATATGTAAGTTAGACATTGAAGTAGTAAAAAATCCAAATTCATGGCTTGACACAAGTCACTCACTTTGTTTTCCTGCTGACTTCAATGTGTACATGAGACAAAAATTAGTAGACTCATTCCTGTAAGGCACAGGTGGATACACTGATCTCATCCAGTGCAATTGACCTGCGAAAATGGCTTAAATCTGGCTTTAAGTAGGTAGTTGCGCACCATCTGAACAAATAGAGCAATTGAATGACCACAGGTTTCAGTATGTCAAACATATTTGAGAGCGATATGACAAACTTGTAATAGTAGTCATGTGGCAAGGGCATAGTCCTTTACTTTGCAAGTGTAGGCATGAAACCTGTCGGCTTATTTCACTTTTTTGTTTAGCCTCTTCCGTCATGAAGATGCTGCCTGTTATATGTACCATCTGATACCTTTTAGATTATTTTCAGTTTTAAAAGCATTGCTTTCACGTTCCTGGAACTAACTTAGAGAAATGTCTTTATCATTAAATCTAGAACAAGTGACACCTAAGAGAGATTTATTGCACTTACATTAACAGAACAGGTAATGAGAAAACATGTGTTCTATACAGTTTTATACAACTTTTGAGGTCAAGTTTCAAACGCCCCAAATTCCTTGTTACTTTTTGTTCAGATAAGCCAAAAATAAAGATGGTGCAAACCTCTTTGAGTCATGCAGTAATCATGGTAATGAGAACACTTAAAAGGGCGTTGGACGCAGATAAAATCAGGCAAATAGATTTATTTGTAGTTTCATATCTTCATTGATGCTTGTTGCTTTTTGCAAGTTATATTGAACAAGATAGAAATATAAAATTGTAAAGGTGAAATAAAATGTAAATGAATTCTGGTTAACATGATTATTATATAAATTTCCCCTAACACGTTTCTTTACAGGATACTATAGCCTCCTGTGTAACGATCTTTTTTTACAGTTAATTAATTTTTCATATCTTTGTGTAGTTTCGAAACTCTGACTATGATTTTGTTCCTTACACAGTAACTTAATTTGGTATTAATGAATATAAGATATAGATTTAATCATGTTTACACGTATACCTGCTACATACATTTACATCATAATAAATACTTTCCAGTCTCAAATCGTATCAAATGTAGGCCATGATCATTACATGAGCAAAACACATATTTTAGATTGATGTATTCTACCAGTAAGCAGTTAATCATTATACATAGATGTATATAATTCATCCCATATCACAAAAGAGTAATACTTAAGATGTGAACTATGTATCACCAAATCCATGTGCCATCTAAATCATTCTGTACCATCTAAACAAATCTGCAGTCAGTGAAGATCATGTTTCAACACGGTATTTTATCATGGTGGTAATTTGGTAAGCACAACATTTCTGTGCCAGAAATATATTGACATGTGAATGGGTCCTTAGATGTACATTAGTTATTGAATTGGATAGCAGCAAAGGAAGACAAATTTCATGACAACAAATCAGAAATCAAATTGACGTTTTGATGGAATACCGACGACCGTGTCGCTAAGCATCACCTGTTAATATGCTCTACTTCTATTCACCTATAGATAGCAAATAGCACCTGCATGTAGTCAGTAGCTTTTACCAATGAGTGCACTATTTACCAACCAAACTCAGTACCTTTACCAATTTTCTTCCAATATAAATGAGTTCACTATTTACCCAACCACCAGTCTGAAATGATCTTTCTGCGGGTAATATTTGGGCAGAGGCAATCTGATATGGGCCAAACAGCTTTCACCATAATTACACTTTATGTTGTCATGTGAGTTAAATTGGACTTGTGAAAAGTAACATGTGCAAATATGTGACTAGAGAAGTTTCAAGGTAGTCATTAAAAAATAACCAGGATATTTTTAGTAAGCTGTAGTGTAATCATTAACAAATGCTGCATATCACCCTCCACTCCTCACCAATGAATCATGGAGTTTCACTCTGTATAGAGGTAAAAGCATGCAGTAACTACGATCCCGGACTAAAGTAGCTGGAATATGTGGGTAAAAAATACTGTTTTCAATCATATTTCCGTTGACATTCCAAAATTTCTTTGGTGTGAACTCTAAACCCTTTCCTACTTCTACAACCCTCTCCTTCCCCACCAGTCATATTGGGCGTCTTACCAAATCAACAGGCTGGGGTGTCTCTAAGGGTGCAATGGGTGCCACATTTGAGTGCCTTGGCAAAGTGTTTTGTCCGGGATTGTAGCATCATTTAAGTGGATTAAGAATGGGTGTGACATATTTTGTTCATAAAAACTAAGTAAAAGTCTTTTCCAGCTCCGATGTTCCACATAAATAGAGGATTATTGAACCAAAGTCTGTAGTGTCAGGATTGTGATACAGACACAGATGGGGAAAGGATCATTCTGCACATATCTGTTCAAATGTAACTGGTATTTAAAAGTTGTATCTACATGAATGTGCGCTGTCATGAGACGGAACCTATAGGAAACCCATAATTTTATATTAATTTTAAAATACTTTGATAAATTCAAATACCCTGCAAAAAAGAAAGCCTAAAGTGCTGTAGTTAATTGTGACAAAATCTGATATTTTGTAACAGACATTCACAATAGAGGCACTTAAATGAGTAGCTATTTTCTTTCAGTTTACCTCATTTGTTAGACTTGAAATTAAAAGGGGACATATCGACATATCTGATAGTGAAAGTTAATATCACTTTGTGAAGGAAATACACCTAAATTGGTCAGAAATAGCTAGAAATGTTATTTAAATTATTTCAATGATGCAATTAATGGCACTTTGGACAAGGGACATCATCTGACAAAGGTAGGTGTCTTCTTTGCCCTTCGTGTTTCTGATTATAGAGGTAAAAATGTTCATTAACACAAGATGTGCTGACAGTGTCTTAAACTACCCACGCAATGTGTAAAATTTAATTTACAGAGTTTCATTTTGCTGGTTATATGTGACAGGTTGGACAGACAAAATGACCCCTAGGGTCCATTTGTTATTTTTATAGTATATCCTTCTTAGCTCACTGAATGATAGATGAATTTTTATTCTATCAATTAACTGTGATATTTTTTCAAGCATGGCTCAAGTACAGCATTAATGTTAAAGGAGTTTGGTCCAATATCATTTCATGTTGTTTCCAGCTTGATCAAATATGTCAATATGGGGTATTGTATGATAATTAACATGGTTATTATGCTTATGTCTCCTTTTCCTCTTTTGCCCAAACATACCAGATGTCGATTCTTATGTATTTGAAGATAGAGGGCGCTGTGTATTTACTTTTATCATGGGTAACCCTATTATGAAGTAAACATCCTGCCTAAAATAATTGCCAGTCAGATTTGATATTTGTTTGTCTAAACTTGCTACCTGCCAGATAAATAAAGCCTCAACTCAGAAAGGAGTCCTTTGTGAGTTAAGGCTTTCTGGCTCTCAACCTTCGCAATGTTACATGCCTAACAGGGTGTTACAGTGCAACCATTGGATGATATGAGAATTAATTCGTTTTGACTAGTTTCTCAAAAGTATATGGTGGTTGACAAAGAAAACTGTTAGTTGTGGCTAGAAGAACAACAATCTAACCTTCGCTTTTAGGGGATGTTAGGTGTGGTTAAAAGAATGGCAGTCTGACCTTTGCTTCGTCAGGATACTAGCTGTGGTTAGAAGAACAACATTCTAACCTTGTCTTCTTGGGGATGTTAGATGTGGTTAGAAGAACAACATTCTGACCGTGTCTTCTTTGGGATGTTAGATGTGGTTAGGAGAACAACATTCTGACCTTGTCTTCTTTTGGATATTAGATGTGGTTAGAACACACCACTCTTCGCCATACATACATTCTCCCAGCCACATTTCCCTAACATAATATGAAATTTTAAAAGATAAATGAAATTTATTTTGTCAGAGGCGCCGGCGGGGTTCGAACCCACGCTGCACTCAGCCGCTATAATGTACTCCTATACGATATTGACATAACACCAGCGCCTTAGACCGCTCGGCTATCAGGCTTGATGGTGTCATGATGAAAATTTTAAAATATAATCGCAACTTCATTACTTCAACATACCAAGTGACAAGCAAAGACAGAAAACGTACCATAATTTGGAATTTGTATTAATAGCGCTCAATTGTTGATAACTACGTGTTATAAATGAGGCTATACACGCACAATAGTCGGGACAATAGTATATCGATTTTGATTCACACGTGCGCTACGAACTCGCCGTATACTAAAAGCATAGATTATCAATGTGGCGTGGCCTACCATTTTCTTGTAGCTTCTTTTATACACGTCGATGTTTTCATCAATTATACAATTAACCCACATTAGACCCATAATTTTATTTCAGGAAATAAAAGATTAGATTGCCATAAAAACGAAACAGTAATCATTTGTTGGGTCTAATGTCATTTATACATGGAATTTTCAACGTTTTTTCTATCGCCATTCTCGCTCAATTAGAAAAATATTTTGGCGTATATAAAATTGAAATAAAATTCTCTGCCTCTTAAACGACATAAAATGTGCCACAATTGGGTATCACGAATCGTTATATATGATGTGCAGTTAATATTCATACTTTCTTTTATACAGAGGATGCTTCAGTTTTGACAGGAAAAATATTTTCTAGAAAACCCTCTCACTCGGTTATTTTAAAAAGGTAACCACGCTTCCCTAGAATGTGCAATAAATTAGCATTAAAATTTTTCGTATTCTAACAGCCAGCGTTTCTAGAATATATTATGGCGAAATGTGGTGTATGGTTAGAATAAGAACATTCTGACCTTGTCTTCTTTAGAATATTAGATGTGATTAGAAGAACAACATTCTGACCTTGTCTTCTTTGGGATGTTAGATGTGGTTAGAAGAACAACATTCTGATCTTTGCTTGTTTGGGATGTTAGTTGTGGTAAGAGGAATATCATTCTGACCTTGGCATCTTTGGAATACTAGTTGTGATGGAAGAACACCATTCTGACCTTGGCTTCTGTGGGATTATTTTTGGGGGGATTTGGGGATATTAATTATGATTCTAGAAGAACACCATTCTGACCTTGGCTTCTGTGGGATTGTAGTTGTGGCTAGAAGAACATCATTCCGACCTTGGTTTCTGAAGTCTCACATAAGACACCTAATACGTTACACAGGTTTATAGTATTGTTTCCAAAACAATAGGCAACAAAAGAAATTATTTCCCTTGGCGAAATCTAAAAATAAATATTTCCGACTTCCGACTGATTTTGCTTGATTACATCACATATTTGTCGCCATGGAAAAACATGATATATAATAGTTAGGTGTATAGAACAAAATTGTCACTAACAGTGTTGAAAAATCATTGTTTCTGATGTGTAAAAAGTTATGTGCAAGGGTAGTGTTATTCTCATTGGTTCGTAAGTCGTATATTGTCAAGAGTTGGTGGTAGCATTACAATATAGATTGCCTGGCTTATCACAAATTGCATACTTTTTTGAAAACAATGTTCGTTTAATTAGTCAGCGTTGCAGTAAAATCCCATTTTTGTCATATACACCTCGAATTAAGAGCAGACATGATCTCCTAATTACTGAAGGTGTAATCTCTGACTAGTGCCTGAGGCTCATGTTACATCACGTACTATTTTACAAGCTTTTACAGAGTCGGATTTGACAAAAAAGTATGTATTGATTGGACTAGAGGCTAAGTAACTTACCATATATATAGGTTAAACGGTGAATACCAAGGGTTATACATGGGATGAATTCATGGTATTGTTACGCTATTTTATAAATAAAATTACTAAAGACACTGCTGAAATCAAATACTCAAATTCCAAGTGTATTTCAGAAATCTGGTGAATGTGGAATTTCAACTTACAATGCTGTGAGTTAGATATATGCAAGCTACCCACAATAGGTTAGCGACGTGTGGTGGAAATTTGTATCTGTAACTTGAAAGAGTATCCATTTAATATGATTGTGTCGCCGTGTATACGCGCAGCGCTTTCGGACACATTCATTTTTCTTGTGGGCTGATGCCCCGGCTGATGCATTATTTGCTTTTATTTTTCAACACTTTTAGTGACAATTTTGTTATAAAAATAGCAAAAATCATGGAATAGGTTAATAAATTTGTATCACTTGTTGCTCGGAAATTGTACAAAATAATGCACTTGTACTGAGATGTTGATGTGTCTAATGCACTCCCTCCTTCAGGTATTGTGCATTAGACACATTAACATCTCAGTACAAGTGCATTATTTTGTACAATTTCACTCCGATAATAATCATTCTCCCGTCTATAATAATTGCCATTATACTTCCGCAGTACTTAAAGCTACTATTCAATTTAATATTTTTATACAGGGTGTATCAAAATGATTGGTACCGGGCTATGTGACATTTTCAAAAATATACCAAAAATATAAAATTCCTAATTAATATAATTTTTGTACTATAAATAGAAAGGGGCATATGTTAACTCATTGATCTAATAATCTGAAGATAATAGGTTGATGCATCTGGGAGCTATTGTCATTTAAACGAAGATCGACGTAATCATGATTTTACTTACACAACACAAGATGAATAGGTTCACTACTCCAACTATTCGTTGCATACATGCTCTTCAATATCTTACCTCAGTCTACCAGACATAAAATTACTTTACACATGCTTTTAGAAAGATAGTTCCTGAATGAAGTTCCTGCCTTACGACTCTGGCAGTGTGAGGTGAAGCCCTATCTTAAATTAACTTAACACCTGGGATGGATCCATTCTGTAACTGCCCAAAATTATTTTGAAACACTACAAGTTATAGCATGTTTGCATGGGATAGTCCTAGCTCTTCTCCGTGGTCTTCTAAATCTTCTCTGCACTTAGCGTCGTGTCAACCAGTAATTCTTTATGAATGCACGCTGAAGTGTGGAATACTGTGGAGCCATTCTAATAACTCTTACCGGGTCTAACCAAACAGACACTCTCTACAGTCAGTTTATAGCCATTCATTGCCACACCATCTACTTAGTAATCTCAAACATCTATTACTACAGTTTAAATTACCACTCATGATACACAAACTTCTTTCACCCCACCTAAATGATGTATGTCAATAATATTACTCTCAACCAATAAATATTGATTAGAACATTTATATTATATTATAAATGAAGAAATAGGCAACGAAAAAATTAAACATTTCCATGATTTTAAACATATCATTCTTACAAGGTATTTTTGGTAAAATAGAGCTTTGAAAATGGTGCGCTACTGATCCAGCGTTACGATGAAAAGTGTAAAAACACCTACTTTCCTTTAGAATCATGTAACTTCTGAACAGAATGTGCTATCTTTATGATCTAAAATTCTTAGAGAAGATAAAACTACTATAATTTCAAATATTTAAACAATTAACCCTAAACTGGTACAAATAATAGTAAAACAATTCGGCAAAAATGAGAAGTCGTCGGTACCAATCATTTTGATACACCCTGTATGTAAGTTAGACATTGAAGTAGTAAAAATCCCAATTCATGGCTTGGCACAAGTCACTCATTTTGTTTTCCTGCTGACTTCACTGTGTACATGAGACAAAAATTAGTAGACTCATTCCTGTAAGACACGGATGGATATTACTTATTAGTCTCATCCATCAGTGCAATTGACCTGCGAAAACAGCTTAAATCTGACTTTAAGTAGTTACGCACCATCTGAACAAATAGATTATTCGAATGACCACAGGTTTCAGTATGTCAAACATATTTGAGAGCGATATGACAAACTCGTAATAGTAGTCCTGTGGCAAGGGCATAGTCCTTTACTCTGCAAGTGTAGGCATGAAACTGTCGGCTTATTTCACTATTTTTGTTTAGTCTCTTCCGTCATGAAGATGCAGTCTGTTATATGTACCATCTGATACCTTTTAGGTTATTTTCAGTTTTAAAAGCATTGCTTTCATGTTCCTGGAACTAACTTAGAGAAATGTCTTTATCATTAAATCTAGAGAACAAATGTCACCTAAGAGAGATTTATTGCACTTACATTAACAGAACAGGTAATGAGGAAACATGTGTTCTATAAATGAAAAAAAAACAACAGTTTTATACAACTTTTGAGGTCAAGTTTCAAACGGCCAAATTCCTTGTTGGTTTTTGTGCAGATAAGCCAAAAATAAAGATGGTGCAAACCTCTTTGAGTCATGCAGTAATCATGGTAATGAGAACACTTCAAAGGGCGTTGGACGCAGATAAAATCAGGCAAATAGATTTATTTGTAGTTTCATATCTTCATTGATGCTTGTTGCTTTTTACAAACTAAGTTATATTGAACAAGATAGAAATATAAAATTGTAAAGGTGAAATAAAATGTAAATGAATTCTGGTTAACATGATTATTATATAAATTTCCCCTAACACGTTTCTTTACAGGATACTATAGCCTCCTGTGTAACGATCTTTTTTTACAGTTAATTAATTTTTCATATCTTTGTGTAGTTTCGAAACTCTGACTATGATTTTGTTCCTTACACAGTAACTTCATTTGGTATTAATGAATATTAGATATAGATTTAATCATGTTTACACGAATACCTGCTACATACATTTACCTCATAGTAATTACTTTCCAGTCTCAAATCGTATCAAATGTAGGCCATGATCATTACATGAGCAAAACACATAATTTGAGATTGATGTATTCTACCAGTAAGCAGTTAATCATTATAATATATACATAGGTTTGTACATAATTCATCCCATATCGCAAGGAGTAATACTTAAGATGTGAACTATATATCACCAAATCCATGTGCCATCTAAATCATTCTTTACCATCTAAACAAAGAAGTCAAATTTGCAGTCAGTGAAGATCACGTTTCAACATTTAGTGTATTTTATCATGGTGGCAATTTGGTAAACGAAACATTTCTGTGCGAAAAAGATATTGACATGTGTACGGGGCCTTAGCCCGGGGTCCTTAGGTGTACCCTAGTTATTTAACTAACCCCAACGCCCCAGTTGCTCTTTGGCGAGGGGAGAAGGAAAGAAGGAGGAAAGAAAGAAAGAAGAAGAGAAAACATTTTTCTCGGGTGCGGTTTTGAACCCCCGAGCTTTCCGTCGCCATATGACTGTTCGCATGATGACGCAATAACATACCTGCTTGTGCCTACGCTTTCTGAATTGAGGTTTTTTGATGTTTGGTAAGGTTAGGGTTAATGGATAGCAGCAAAGGAGGACAAATTTCATGACAACAAATCAGAAATCAAACTGACGTTTTGATGGAAGACCGACGACCGTGTCACTAAGCATCACCTGTTAATATGTTCTACTTCTATTCACCGATAGATAGCAAACTTACTAGCACCTGCATGTAGTCAGTACCGTTACCACTTTTCTTCCAATATAAACATGATAAACGAGTGCACATTTTACCTAACCACCAGTCTGAAATGATTTCTGCAGGTAATATTTGGGCAGAGACAATCTGATATGGAGCAAACAGCTTTCATCATAATTACACTTTATGTTGTCATGTGAGTTAAATTGGACTTGTGAAAAGTAACATGTACAAATATGTGACTAGAGAAGTTCAAGGTAGTCAATAAAAAATAACCAGGATATTTTTAGTAAGTTACGGTGTAATCTTTAACAAAATTTGCTGCATATCACCCTACACTTCTCACCTATGAATCATGGAGTTACACTCTGTATAGCATGCAGTAACTACGATCCTGGACTAAAGTAGTTGGAACATGTGCGTAAAAATACTGTTTTCAACCTTATTTCCGTTGACATTCTAAAATTTCTTTGGTGTGAACTCTGAACCCTTTCCTACTTCTACAACCCTCCCCTTCCCCACCAGTCAATATTGGGTGTCTTACCAAATCAACTGGCTGGGGTGTCTCTAAGGGCGAAATGGGTGCCACATTTGAAGTGCCTTGGCAAAGTGTTTTTCCAGGATCAATGTAGCATCATCTAAGTGGATTAAGAATGGGTGTGACGAAGCACAAGTCTTTTCCAGCTCCGATGTTCCAGATAAATAGAGGTTTATTGAACCAAAGTCTGTAGTGTCATGATCGTGATACAGACACAGATGGGGAAAGGATCATTCTGCACATGTTTGTTCAAATGTAACTGGTATTTAAAAGTCGGACCTACATGAATGTGCGCTGCCAAGAGACAGAACTGGTAGGAAACCCATAATTTAATATTAATTTTAATGTACTTTGATATATTCAAATACCCTACAGGCCTAAGGTGCTGTAGTTAATTGTTACAAAATCTGATATTTTGTAACAGGCATTCACAATCGAGGCACTATATAACGAGTAGCTATTTTCTTTCCGTTTACCTCATTTGGTAGGCTTGAAATTAAAAGGGGACATATCGACATATTTGATAGAGAATGTTAATATCACTTTGTGAAGGAAAAACACCTAAATTAGTCAGAAATGTTACTTAAATTATCCCAATGATGCAATTAATGGCACTTTTGACAAGGGACATCATCTGACCACGGTAAATGTCTTCTTTCCCCTTCATGTTTCTGATTATAGATGTAAAAATGTTCATTAACACAAGATGTGCTGACAGTGTCTTAAACTACCCACGCAATGTGTAAAATTTAATTTACAGAGTTTCATTTTGCTGGTTACATGTGACAGGTTGGACAGACAAAATGACCCCTACGGTCCATTTGTTATTTTATAGTATCCTTCTTAGCTCAATGAATGATAGATGAATTTGTATTCTATCAATTGACTGTGATATTTTTTTCAAGCATGGCTCAAGTACAGCATTACAATTAAAGGAGTTTGGTCCAATATCATTTCATGTTGTTTCCACATTGATCAAATATGTCAATAAGGAGTATTGTATGATAATTAACATGGTTATTATGCTTATATCTCCTTTTTTCTTCTTTTGCCCAAACAAAACATTACAGCTCTGACTTCATAATGAGATAAGAAATATATGAAATCCAACTGATTATTCAAGTCCTGTTCTGTTACAAGAAAGTTTGAGTGTCATTTATATAAGCCTGTGCATTCTGTCATGCTCTTTAAATTTTAGTTCAATCATTAATGACCAATTCTATTGTTGGATTAGACCATACTATTTGGTGCATGATATTACAATTCTCATTGGTCAGTTGCTAAATCAATTATTACTAGCAACTGAAATATTGATTGAGGCTTTGGTAGAGCAAATCGCATAGTCTGGATGTCATACCAGATGTCCCTTCTTATGTATAGAAAGGGCGCTGTGCATTTACTTTTATTATGGGTAATCCTACTACTATTATTTAAAGTAACCATCCTGACTAAAAAATTCAGATTTGATATGTGTTTGTCTAAACTTGCTACCTTCCTGCCAGATAGATAAATAGACGGTTGAGAACCAGAAAGTCTCAACTCAGAAAGGAGTCCTTTGTGAGCAAAGGATTTCTGGCTCTCAACCCTCGAAATGTTACAGTGCAACCATTGGATGATATGAGAAGTAATTTATTTTGATTAGGTCCTCAAACTTAAATGATGGATGACAAAAGAAAAAATGTTAGTTGCGGCTAGAAGAACAACATTCTGAGCTTCGCTTTTAGGGGATGTTAGTTGTGGTAAAAAGATTGGCAATTTGACGTTTGCTTCTTCAGGATACTAGTTGTGGTTAGAAGAATAACATTCTGACCTTTGCTTTTTTTGCATGCAGTTAGAAGCATAACATTCTGATGTTAGGATGTTTGTTGTGGTTAGAAGAACATCATTATGCTGTTGGCTTCTTTGGGATGTTAGTTGCGGTTAGCAGAATAACATTCTGATCTTGGGTTCTTCAGGATACTAGTGAAATAGATGAACATCATTCTGACCTTGGCTTCTTTTGGGATGTTAGTTGTGGTTAGAAGAATAAAATTCAGATTTTACTTCTTCAGGATACTAGTGAAATTGAAGAATATCATTCTGATCTTGGCTTCTTTGGGATTTTAGCTGTGGCTAGAAGAACAACATTCTGACCTTTGCTTCTAATACGTTACACAGGTTTATAGTATTGTTTCCAAAACAATAGGTGACAAAAGAAATTAGTTCCCTTCTTCTTCTTCTTTTGGTTAAGTCGGTAATTAAGGTGCACAATGTGCATATCACACCAACTGAAATGACCTGGTGACTCGCGTGAAGATTTAGAGAAATGCTTTGTTGCGTTGACTTTGAAGGCTTCCACTGTCTTAGAGTTAATTACATAAGCTGGCATTTTGTTCCATTCAGCTATTGTCTTAGGGAAAAAGGAGTTCTTGAACACATCTTTGTTGGCCCTGTGCTCAACAAATTTCTGTTGATGGCCCCTAGTATTTCTAGTATTCAACTTGAGATGACATGTTGGAGAGATGGCTACAAGATTGTTGTGTATTTTGTAGAGCATGGTCAATCTCTTGATTTTTCTCCGTACTCTTAGATCACCCCATTGGAGATCTTCTAGAAGTCTTGTGACTGTTCCTTCCTCTCTGCTGTAGTTTCTTTTGCAGAATCTGGCTACTTGTCTTTGCACCCTATCCAGAGATTTACTGTTGCAGATTGTATGTGGATCCCATGCTGCCACAGCATATTCAAGGTGTGGTCTCACCAAAGAGAGGTACGCTGTGGATTTAACCTCTTCACTGCAACTCCACAAGTTACGCCTAATTACACCAAGGACTCTCTGAGCTTTACTTGAAGCTTTTTTGGTTTGTTTATTCCAACTGAGAGTGTTGTGGAGCTCAATCCCCAAGTAAGGATGGGATTCTTCAGACGATAGCGGCACACCACAAAAGGTGTATTTCCTCTTGGTGGGGTTCCATGATCCAAAGGATATGGTACAACACTTCGACGGATTGAAGTCCATGAGCCAATCATTCTGCCAGGCCTCCAACAGCTCGAGATCATTTTGAAGCGAAGATATGTCCTTGTCAGATGAAATGGGTTGGTAAACAAGGCAATCGTCAGCGAACATTCTGACTTGCGAGGTCAGCTTGTCAGGCAAGTCATTTATATATGACAGGAATAATAGTGGTCCCAAGACCGTTCCCTGAGGAACACTTAGCTATATCTGAAAATAAATATTTCCGACTTCCGACTGATTTTGTTTGATTACATCACGTATTTGTCGTCATGGGAATACATGATATATAATAGTGAGGTGTATAGAACAAGAACAGATAAAGACTGTTTTACCCTATTACAAAAATCATTGTTTCTGATGTGTAAAAAGTTTTGTGCAAGGGTAGTGTTACTCTAATTGGTTCACAAGTCACATAATAAAATTATAGTGAAGAGTTGGTGGTAGCATTACAATATAAATTGCCTGGCGTATCACAAATTGACAAATTGCATGTTTTTAAGCATAGATTTTCGTTGAAAGCAATGTACGTTTAATTAGTCAGGGTTGCGGTAAAAGGGATTACGTTTTGGAAAATTTGAAATCCCATTTTTGTCATATACACCTCGAATTAAGAGCAGATATGATCTCCTAATTACTGTATGTGTAATCTCCGACTAGTGCCTGAGGCTCATGTTACACCAAATACTATTTCACAGAGTTGGATTTGACAATAAGTATGTATTGATTGGACTGGAGGCTAAGTAACTTACCATATAGGTTAAACGGTGAATACCAAGGGTTATACATGGGATGAATTCATGGTATTGTTACGCTATTTTATAGAATTAAGACACTGCTGAAATCAAATACTCAAATTCCAAGTGTATTTAAGAAATCTGGTGAACGTGGTTTTTCAACTTACAATGCTGTGAGTTAGATATATGCAGGCTAACCACAGTAGGTTAGTGTGGAGACGTGTGGTGGAAATTTGTATCTGTAACTTGAAAGAGTATCCATTTAATATGATTGTGTCTCCGTGTATATGTCACTGATTTAAACCAAGAAAAGGGATACGCCAGGCTATTGATCTAAAAAACAACCAATTTCAACTGTGCTTGGGGAGTTCTGGACAGATTAGACAGATAATCAAACTTTATAAAACAAAAGGAAAATAAAGGGAATAAACCCTAGATGTGACATTTGAAAATCAATCATGCATTTTGATGACACGAGCTATGGTTCTGTTGCAGTTGTCTCCTGTGTTATACTTATCTTGTGGTAGTGGTTTTTTAAGTGACTATGTTTATTGTTCCATTCTATGTAGTAAAGCAGCAGTATTGACGAAGTTGAAGCCTTATGCCTTATTCAAATACATGTAGCTAATTTCTCAACTTAAGGATAGACGCGGTATTGTTAGTCGAAGCAGCCAAAATATCGATTTTCATTATCTAAAGCAATATATTATTGAAACATAACACTTTGATGTTTTGCAAAGGTTCATTCTACAAATCATATACTTTGAAAACTTGCTTGATTTATTGTTGTTAATGAGTTATGTACGTTTTACAAAATGTTGTTATTTCAGCCCTCTTTACAACATAACTTAAGAACCACAGGACCTACAAATGTATATCTGTGGTATTTGAATTCTTCTACACACTCGCTATGAAATAATCAATGCCATTTTTGCCAAAGCTCACTACCATTCGCAAGATGCTGTGAACTACCAAATCGCAATAGCTGCTAACCTTAAGTGAAGTCTACTTTACATAAATAGTAGAAGTGTTTCATATAAGCAATTCACCATATACCAAGTAGAAGTGTGTGGTATAAACTATCACCAGATTCAAAGTAAGTATAACAAAACACGAAATACGACAATTTAAAGAATAATAACATGTGGCTATATGTACTGGAGTAGATCTGAAAAGCTAGTAATTTTTTATTGAATTTGAACTTATTTCGATTAAACAAGTGTGCGTCCCCATTGTTATTGTCAAATATAGTAAGTTAATGAGGGTGACTGAGTCCACCTGCAAATTAAACTGCCCCTCTTATTTAAAAAAAAACCGTTCTTTACCACATTGTCTATTTCGGGAGCAGAAATCACGATGATGATGAACTGCTGATGACCTTGTAAGAAGTAAAGGTTGTAGCATTAAGTAGTTGCCGCAATGAAGAACTGCATGTCTGATGGTCAAGTGATCAGGGCTGTAGCCTAATGGAAGAACAGGGGAATACTTAAATTTTCCCCTGAATATGGACCCAGTATAAAGAAGAAATAAACAAATATAAAGAAGAAATAAACATCAATCTAAATGCTTCTTGTTGATAACTTTGCTATCAAGCAGGTACATTTCTGAAGTTTTAGAATATGTGGTATGTCGTAATGTAGATCAGTAGAAATACACTTTTATAATTACCAGCCTGGCTGAAAAGTGTAAAAAATAAGTTCAAGGACAACCCTACAAATGCTTTTGTGTGACTGGTAAACTTCGGTGTAACTTAAGTAAAATCATGACAGGGTATTGCCTACAGGCTGAAGTGACCATCGATTTGAAAGTCAATAACTCGTATGACGTGCAATTTGGGTCAAAATTCGGCATAAAACTTTCAAAAAGAACAATCTGTACATAATTTGCCACCATCACAATCTGAAATGTGAATGTGACCACTGTTTAAAGCTAAGAATAACTTTTCATATTGGCTATAAAAGAATCATGAGCAACCTACTTATTAAAGTCTCCTCGGACTATATTGACAGAAAATATCATTGTCTGTTGATGACAATATCAATGTGTTTTAAGTTACGGCATATTGATATACCGGTATTCATATATATATGACCTGTTTTGAATCCCTTTTCCAAACCCATCTCTCAAAACGTAAATGTCTTAGCACCCACTCACCTTTGTCTTTGATCATTCATCTGCACAATAAGCAAATGATTATCCAACATGCATAAAAAATTAAATTTAAATTGAAAAGGCGGGAATAATGAAACCGTCTTCGATCAGTGAATCAGCTCTAAAACAATTGAATAGGCTTCTTGGCAATTTTTATTTTCGACTTCGTGTTACCTAAACATTCATATCTTTTCTCAGGAATGTCGTAGGGTAGTGATTGAGGTGTCAAAATGCGCAGGAAAATCCCCCGCATGCGATCATTTAGCAAACATACAAAATTAGTTGCTAGATTTTAATAGTGGGTAAATTTTCTAACCATAAAGAAACTATTTTTGCGTAGTTATATACTAGGTTATAGGTTATATTTTGGGGCTTTGGTGTTGGTAAAAACGTTTTAATACCATTAAAATTAGGACCCTAAAATCAAATGCAGAGGGGATAAAGTTCTACTTTTAGCCAGAAGAGCTGCATTTGGAAAATACGCACCCCCAACGAAAAAATTCTCCCTATGAGTCTATAAGTGAGAATTTGTGTAACAGTTGTTAAAAAATAGGACCCTAAAATCGATTGCAGCGGGATTAAGTTCTACTTTTGGCCAGAATGAAGATTTGCCCTCTTTACAACATAACTTAAGAACCACAGGACCTACAAATGTATATCTGTGGTATTTGAATTCTTCTACACACTCGCTATGAAATAATCAATGCCATTTTTGCCAAAGCTCACTACCATTCGCAAGATGCTGTGAACTACCAAATCGCAATAGCTGCTAACCTTAAGTGAAGTCTACTTTACATAAATAGTAGAAGTGTTTCATATAAGCAATTCACCATATACCAAGTAGAAGTGTGTGGTATAAACTATCACCAGATTCAAAGTAAGTATAACAAAACACGAAATACGACAATTTAAAGAATAATAACATGTGGCTATATGTACTGGAGTAGATCTGAAAAGCTAGTAATTTTTTATTGAATTTGAACTTATTTCGATTAAACAAGTGTGCGTCCCCATTGTTATTGTCAAATATAGTAAGTTAATGAGGGTGACTGAGTCCACCTGCAAATTAAACTGCACCAATAATTTAAAAAAAAACCGTTCTTTACCACATTGTCTATTTCGGGAGCAGAAATCACGATGATGATGAACTGCTGATGACCTTGTAAGAAGTAAAGGTTGTAGCATTAAGTAGTTGCCGCAATGAAGAACTGCATGTCTGATGGTCAAGTGATCAGGGCTGTAGCCTAATGGAAGAACAGGGAATACTTAAATTTTCCCTGAATATGGACCCAGTATAAAGAAGAAATAAACAAATATAAAGAAGAAATAAACATCAATCTAAATGCTTCTTGTTGATAACTTTGCTATCAAGCAGGTACATTTCTGAAGTTTTAGAATATGTGGTATGTCGTAATGTAGATCAGTAGAAATACACTTTTATAATTACCAGCCTGGCTGAAAAGTGTAAAAAATAAGTTCAAGGACAACCCTACAAATGCTTTTGTGTGACTGGTAAACTTCGGTGTAACTTAAGTAAAATCATGACAGGGTATTGCCTACAGGCTGAAGTGACCATCGATTTGAAAGTCAATAACTCGTATGACGTGCAATTTGGGTCAAAATTCGGCATAAAACTTTCAAAAAGAACAATCTGTACATAATTTGCCACCATCACAATCTGAAATGTGAATGTGACCACTGTTTAAAGCTAAGAATAACTTTTCATATTGGCTATAAAAGAATCATGAGCAACCTACTTATTAAAGTCTCCTCGGACTATATTGACAGAAAATATCATTGTCTGTTGATGACAATATCAATGTGTTTTAAGTTACGGCATATTGATATACCGGTATTCATATATATATGACCTGTTTTGAATCCCTTTTCCAAACCCATCTCTCAAAACGTAAATGTCTTAGCGCCCACTCACCTTTGTCTTTGATCATTCATCTGCACAATAAGCAAATGATTATCCAACATGCATAAAAAATTAAATTTAAATTGAAAAGGCGGGAATAATGAAACCGTCTTCGATCAGTGAATCAGCTCTAAAACAATTGAATAGGCTTCTTGGCAATTTTTATTTTCGACTTCGTGTTACCTAAACATTCATATCTTTTCTCAGGAATGTCGTAGGGTAGTGATTGAGGTGTCAAAATGCGCAGGAAAATCCCCCGCATGCGATCATTTAGCAAACATACAAAATTAGTTGCTAGATTTTAATAGTGGGTAAATTTTCTAACCATAAAGAAACTATTTTTGCGTAGTTATATACTAGGTTATAGGTTATATTTTGGGGCTTTGGTGTTGGTAAAAACGTTTTAATACCATTAAAATTAGGACCCTAAAATCAAATGCAGAGGGGATAAAGTTCTACTTTTAGCCAGAAGAGCTGCATTTGGAAAATCCGCACCCCAACGAAAAAATTCTCCCTATGAGTCTATAAGTGAGAATTTGTGTAACAGTTGTTAAAAAATAGGACCCTAAAATCGATTGCAGCGGGATTAAGTTCTACTTTTGGCCAGAATGAAGATTTCTCTTGAAAAGAGCTGCATTTGGAAAATCCACACCCCGACGAAAAATATTTCGTCCCTATTAGTGAGGTCTAGGACCTCGTAGTAGCCTCTTTCATAGTAGTGATTTCATTATCTAAAGGGGACAAACATATCACTCCATTGTGGAAGAAGGGGGAACAGTAATGACCCTGCTCAATTTATGCAGCATATCCTTTTAATATACATTAAACTATGTACAAGAAACAGTTATCCTACTGGATGTCCTCAAATGATTGGTACCAATCTATGTGGCATTTTTCATTGTCTTTTGAAATTCCTTTGATTATTTTTGATTATCTATTTATGACACAATCTGATCAACTCAGACCAAAATCAGACATTTCGAAACCTAAATTACCGTATATTGCCATTACTAACTTCCTCACTACCTGAAGGTTGAAATCCGTCAATCCCTGGCATTCTTGGTTAATATTATGAACTTGATATATGTCCGTTTTCTTGTTTTTTGCTCCTTATTTATATCTATACCCCAATTTGATTATTACCATCTTTGGTCTGATAGGAACAGATCATGTCACATGGCAGTTATCAACTTAAGATGGCAAAGGATATCTAGTACCAGGATATCTATCATATCACTACTATTGATTTTAAGATACCCTTTAATATGAAGTAGTGAAATAAAAGAATTCAGGCTTGACTCAGGTAACCCATTTAGTTTTCCTGCTGACTTCACTGTGTATATGAGACAAATTATAGTAGACTCATTCCTGTAAAGCACGGATGAACACACTGGTCTCATCCAGTGCAATAGATCCGGGAAAATTGCTTAAATCTGACTATAAGTACTTGCGCACCATCTGAACAAATAGAGTAATTGAATGACCACAGGTTTCAGTATGTCAGCATTTGTAAGAGTGAAATGACAACCTTGCTGTTACAGTAATAGCAGTCCCGTAGCAAGGACACAGTCCTTTCCCCTGTAAGTGTAGGCATGAAACGTCTTAGCTTATTTCACTATTTCTTTAGCCTCTTCCGTCTAAAAGCGTCAGGTGCAGCTACTGCAGCCTGTTATAAGGACCACCTGACACCTTTTAAGTTGTGTTTTTCAGTTTTGAAAGCATTACTTTTGTTCCTGGAACTAAGGGAAACATCTTCCCAGGGATACATCTATTTCATTAAGTTTAGAAAACAATTCACACCTAAGAAAGAATTATTGTACTTATACTATTACAGGTTATGAGAAAACATATAGCCTATAAATGAAAAAATAAACACAATTGAAATTGAAATGAAATAATGTGCAGTTTTAAAGAATTTAACATGCGGATCTGAAACTATCAAATATTAGAAGGTCAAGTTCCAAAAGCCACAATTTTCTTGTTGCTTTTTGTTCAAATCGCCAATAACGAAGACGATGCAAACCTCTTTGAGTCATGCAGTAATGAGTCCACTTCAAAGGGTGGCGGATGCAGATAGAATCAGACAAACAGATTTATTTGTGGTTTAATATCTCCACTGTGCCAACAGCTGTAATATGAAATTGTAAATGTGATCTGGTTAAAGGAAGTCTCCGGCAATCAAACTCATATTAACCATTAAAAAAACCCGAATAATAATAACAGTTGTCTCTCAACACACAAAATTGTCTAGGGCATGGTTATTTGCGCTCAACTGTCACCAGCCTTCATTGTATTTAATACTCGGGGATGTCATTGCACCAGACAATTTCGGCGCCCGGGAATTTTGAATATCGCGTGTTGAGGCACGGCTGTTTTATTCGTTTTATGGTTTAAAATAAAACCATTAGATTCGTACTTGATAATAATTTTCCTAACATATAAGGCATAATGTTGTGATTGCCGGAGACTTCCTTTAACATGATATATATTTATAGTAAATTTCCCCTAACACATTTCTTTACAAGATACTATAGCCTCCTGTGTAACAACCCTTTTTTGTTCCAGTTAATTTTTCATATCTTTGTGTAGTTTCGAAACCTTGGGTAATATTTTATTAGATACTTGCACAGTAACTGAATTTGGTATTTAAGAAATGGAAGTAAGCTATTGTATAGATATAATCATTTTCATCAACAGGAAAACCTGCTACATACATTTACCTCATAGTTATTACATTCCAGTCTCAAAATCATCTCAAATGTAGGCCATGATCATTACATCAGCAAAACACATATTTTAGATTGATGTATTCTACCAGTAAGCAGTTAATCATTATACATAGATGTATATAATCATCCCATATTGCAAGGAGTAATACTTAAGATGTGAACTATGTATCACCAAATCCATGTGCCATCTAAATCATTCTTTATCATCATGTATCAACCCTGATGTTTCATCATGGTAGTAATTTAGCACACCAAACATCATTTATTGTGTGAGAACAATATTGACCATATGTGATATTACAAACTGTTCACCAAACCCTATGGAATATTCTGGCTTATAGTATAATAATATCACCAGTCGATAACAGCAAAGGAGGACAAATTTTATGACAACAAATCAGAAATAAACTGAAATTGTGAAATGACCATGTCAGTAAACACCACCTGTTTATGTGTTCTACATCTATTCACCTATAGCAAATAGCACCAAAAAGCAGCCAGTACTTTTGCCAATTTTCTTCAAATATAAGTGAGTGCACTATTTACCCACCCACCAGTCTGAAATGATTTCTGCGGGTAATATTTGGGTAGAGGCAATCTGATATGGAGCAAACAGCTTTCACCATAATTACACTCTATGTTGCCATGTGAGTTAAATTGGACTTGTGAAAAGTAACATGTGCAAATATATAACTAGAGAAATTCCAAGGTAGTCATTAAGAAATGAGCGGGATATTTTTAGTAAGTTATGGTGTGATCTTTAACAAGAACTCTTTACCTGGAGTTTCAGCCTGATTATTTGCTTCTTTTGATCTTAGAGGTGAAAGCATGAATTATGGACAATTATGGACTTAAGCAGTTGGAACACTTGCTTTAGACAGTTTTTAACCGTATATCCGTACAATTTGACATTCTAAAATGTCTTTGGTGTTTGAATGATTTTCTACTTGTGCAACCCTTCCCTTCCCCACCAGTCAATGTTGGGTATATCTAGGGGTACATTACCAAATAAACAGGTGGCAACACTAAATGGGGAATGGGTGGCACATTTGAACAGGTAAATTTGTCAGACATTTTACAGTATTGCCTGAAGTATTCCAATGGGGTAATTAGTGGCACTTTTGACGGGAGCATCATCTGACTAAGGCCTTATTTTCATGTTCCTTATTATAAAAATGTTCATGAACATAAGATCTCTCTTATAATGGCTACGCAAATGTGTGAAATTTAATTTATCAGTTGCTGGTTATGTGACAGATTGGACAGACAAAATGACCTGTGGGTCTATATGTTATTTCATAGTATCCCTCTTCTCACTGAATTGCTCATAGCAATTGATGTCAATTTCATAATATCTCTCTTCTCACTGAAACGGTTTTCTATCCATTGTAATTGCTTTTAGCAGGTAAAGTAAGCTTAAAGTAGTTTGGTCCGATATCATTCTATGCGCTTTCTACTCTGATTTAACAATTTGTCACCTACTCCCAACTCTGAAAGCTTTTATTTATTTCCGAGCTCATTTTCATTTGAGAGACAATTTTGCACCCCATTGGCAAAATAGAGTATTGTATGATAATTAATGTGGTTTATCATGCTCATTTCTCCGCCAAACTAATTCAGGAAAGGAGACTATGAAAATGAGCTCCGATGTATGTATTTGTGTCTGTAAAATGCTGTATGGGGTGTGTCTGTATGATTGATGTGCGTGCAAAAAAGCTATTACCTTTTGAAGTATATACTACGAGGGGCGGTCAATAAGTTCTAGCCAAATTCTTTCTATCTCGCTCTTGAGCATGGTCACTACAAACCTTAATGCACCCGTCGCAATTTTTCTTGAAACCTTCTATGTCAACAAAATGGAAGTCTTCCGATAGCTCATTGAGCCACTCTTCAGTGAAGGCTCACCAGCATTGATCACCAGCAAACCTGATATTATGAAGGTAGGACTTAAAATTCTAAAATAGGTTTCACTAACTGGAGGCCATGCCTGAACCACAATGTGGTTACTTTAGTTAACTGACCCCTCTGTCATGAATGCCAGCTTGACAAACTAAGAATAGCGTACAGGACACAATCCGAGAACAGTCACATTCCTACCATCAACCTTCTTCACATGATGGCTTGCCTCAATTTTGCTATCAAAATTGTATGATATATGCCTATGATTGTACTTTCATTTTGGCACATGATCTGTCATCAAGACTCTCCCTGGATCTCAGAAACAGCGATGAAGACCTTGCGCTATGGTGACCGAGTAATGATCTTTTTAGGGGTGGGAGATCCAGGTGATTCTACTAAATGCAATCGTGATTCCAGTGATTAATGTATGTCTTATCACCTTTAGCCACATATAGATTAAACTTGCCTCATTCCTCATTCTAAGTGTATAGATGGTGTGGACCTGAATATGTCAATTGGTATCAATTTTGTACATGAAGATTCTGAGACCCCATCTAGAAAACACCCTGGAATACCCAATGTTAATGGATTAATGTTGAAAACACATTCATCAAGTTGTCATATTTTGTGGCTATCTCATCTTTCTTATTTGGCTCTTTATTCATTATCAATGCCACTGTACCAGCACGTATATCATTAGTGGTGATGTCAGCAAGTCTTTTGGACCTTGGATGATCTTCAAGGACGCTCATTCCATTCTTGAACTCTAAGAACCATTTCGTTGCTGTTGAATACCAAGGACTTCATTATCATTTACAGCAACTGTACATTGTTAAATTTCATTTGAGTTTTCACCGCCGTCCGGAGGAATTTCCATAATGACCCTGAATTCACTTCTGGTAGTACCTGTGAATTCATGGAGGTAGGCTTCCTCAGAAGAGTATACTACCCACATACAGTGATGGAAAAATCTAATATCTTTGCAGTAATGTTTTGCAGGAACAAGCTTTCAAATGAGACCAAATTCAATACCGTGCGACAAAGTAGCATACCGAGTTCTACGAACTTTTTGACCGCCCCTCGTAGTATACAAACACACCTTTTATTGCCATAAAACCAATAATTGCAATTACCACGGAGAGATGTATCATTTCAACAACAAAAAAGTTTACACAATATTACAAATTGTTATAATACCCCCAAAAGAAAGACATAGTACTTGTGTAAGTGTAAAGCATACCTTTGGCTACAAAATGTTCCAATTAGAAGTGTGTCGTTTTAACAATCACCATATTCAAATATACATTAACAAACCAGTTGTACTATTGGATGGCGTAAAATATTGGTATCCATGAATGTGACATGACAGATTTCATGGTATTGTCACAATTTCTTGGAAATCGGTAAAGGTCAACATCACAGAATGTTACCCATAACTTTCAATACTATATATATTTATGACCATTATCGGATCCACTGAGACCAAAATCAGAAATTAAATTAAATTAAATTACTGTATTGCTATTACCAACTTCCTCATTACCTGAAGCTAACTGATGTTCAAAGTCCCTGGCTAACTTGGTTTGAAAGCTATGTACTTGCTATTATGTCCATTTTCTTGGTTTTTTTGCTTCTTATTCTTGCCTATACCTCATTTCATTATTGTCAACTTTGGCCTGATAGACACAGATCATGGCAGGCAGAAAGAAGAATCTTGGTCAGCGAATAAGTAACCCCGATAGGAATTGCTTTATTCCGTGTGGAGGTAACTTGTTTTTTGACCAAGATTCTGCTCGCTGCCAGATCATGACACATTGTAGCCATAAACTTAAGATGGCTAAGGTTATTAGTACACTGATACCAGGATATATCTCAAGGAATTGTTGGATATAATTATTAGCACCTTTATATTAAGACACCCTGTGCAAGTATCATGCATTTGTTTAACAGGTAAGTTAGATATTGAAGTAGTAAATTAGCTTAAAATAACAATTATTGTCTGATACAAAGTCACTCACTTTTTTCCAGCTGACTTCCCTACGTATATGAGACAAAATTATAGTAGACTTATTTCTGTAATTGCGCGGCATCTGAACAAAAATTACCACACAGGTTTCAGTTTGTCAACATTTGTAAGAGTGGAATGACAAACTTGTAACAGTAGTCCCGTGGCAAGAGTGTAGGCATCAGTGAAGCTTGTCAGCTTATTTTACCATTTTCTTAGCCTCTTCCGTCTTAAAGCTGCAGACTTTTGTTCCCGGAACTAACTAAGGAAAACATAAAAGAAAGAATTATTGCACTTGTATTAAAAAGCAGATAATGAGAAAACATGCGCCCTTTAAAAATGTGAGTGTTTTAAATAATTTAATATGCTGAGTCTGTAGCTATTTGAATGATAAAAGATAAAGTTTCGTAAGCCACAAATTCCTTGTTGCTTTTTGTTCAAATAAGCCAATGATACCTCTTAGAGTCCTGCAGCCGGCTAAGCAATGAGCCTCTCAAAGAGTGCTGGATGCAGATCCAATCGGATATTAGATTTATTTATTTATTTTTGAAACACTGAGTATACTATTTTGTTATAAGCGTACACGTTAATTTCATTTGGCATTGAACAGTTCGAAATAAATGGAAGTATTTTAATCACAGGAATATCTGCTTCTTACATTTACCTCATACTAATCACTTTCGAGTTTCAATATCATCTCAAATGTAGGCCATAATCATGATATGAGCAAAACCCATATTTGATATTGGCACAAATATTGAATGTATTGTACCAATAAGCAGTTTATCATTCTACATAGATTCGTATAAGCAAATACCATATTGGACAGTTATGAATCATCCCATAAGATGTGGACCGGCGATGTAAACTTGTGCCATCTAAATCATCTTTACCATCTAAACTAAGAAATGAAGATCATGTGTCAATCCCATGCTGTAGTAATTTTGCAAACCAAACAGCAATGTGACACACTAAGCTGAATTGTGTGATGTTACAAACTATTCGGTACACGAATCAATGGGCGCATATTAATGGCATAGTTAGGCTTATAGTATGATAGGAGTGATATGATACTTTTAAGTTCAAAGCTGTGAGTTATATAACACCAAATCCTGTGCCATATAAATCTTTCTTTACCATCTTAACTAAGACATGAAGATCATATGTCAATCCCATGTTTCATCAGGATGGTAATTAGGAAAACCAAACATCATTGCTGTGTCACAAACTGATGTTACAAATTGCTCAGTACACGAGAACAGGTCCTTGGTGTATCCTATTCCTATAATAGCATAGTTTGCCGGCTTCTAAATGAAACGATAACTTCAAAGGAGGACACATTTCATGACAGCAAATAATAAATCGAACTGTTCTGATGGATGACCATGTCACTAAGCACCACCTGTTCAGGTGTTTTACTTCTATTAACCTATAAATAGCAAATAGCACCAACAAACAATTGGTACTTTTGCCAAAATTTTCTCCTATTTAGCAACTCTTCTGTCTGAAATGATTTCTCCTGGTAATGTTTGGGTTGAGGGAATCTGATATGAAGCAATCAGCTTTCACCATAATTACACATGTTGTCATAGGAGTTTTGGGCTTGTGATGAATAACATGTGCAAAAATGTGTGACTATAAGAGAAGTTTCAAGGCAGTCATTAAGAAATGAGCAGGGTATTTTTTGGATAAATGATCGTCTTATGTTTAACAAATGTTGTGTTTTACCACCATCCTTCACTCCCAACCATTGAGTTTCACTTTGATTATTTGCTCCTTTTGCTCCTAGTGGTAAAGCATGCATTAACTAGCATTATTAAGTGAGTTAAGAATGGGTGTGACACATTTTAGCTCACACAATTTACGCACAAATCTATTCTGGCTCCGATGTTCCACATAGATCATGTAGATAGTGAGAGGTTTAGCAAATTTAAGTCTCTACAATTCTCATTGGTCAGTTGAAAGATTGATTGAGGCATTGGTAGAGTGAATCACATAGTCTGGATGTCATACCAGATGTCGCTTCTTATGTATAGGAAGATAGAGGGCGCTGTGCATTTACTTTTATTATGGGTAACCCTATTATTAAGTAACCATCCTGTCTCAAATAATTACCAGTCAAATTTGATATTTGTTTGTCTAAACTTGCTACCTGCCAGATAGATAAATCGAGGGTTGAGAACGTCTCAACTCAGAAAGGGGTCCTTTGTGAGTTAAGGCTTTCTGGCTTTCAACCCTCGAAATGTTACATACCTAACAGGGTGTTACAGTGCAACCATTGGATGATATGAGAAGTAATTTATTTTGATTAGTTCCTCAAACTTAAATGATGGTTGATAAAAGAAAAATGTTAGTTGGGGCTAGAAGAACAACATTCTGAGCTTCGCTTTTAGGAGATGTTAGTTGTGGTCAAAAGAATGGTAGTCTGACCTTTGCTTCTTCAGGATATTGGTTGTGGTTAGAAGAATAACATTCTGACCATTTGCTTTTTTGGGATGTTAGTTGCAGTTAGAAGCATAACATTCTGACCTTTGCTTCGTTAGGATGTTTGTTGTGGTTAGAAGAACATCATTATGCTGTTGGCTTCTTTGGGATGTTAGTTGCGGTTAGCAGAATAACATTCTGATCTTGGGTTCTTCAGGATACTAGTGAAATAGATGAACATCATTCTGACCTTGGCTTCTTTTGGGATGTTAGTTGTGGTTAGAAGAATAAAATTCAGATTTTACTTCTTCAGGATACTAGTGAAATTGAAGAACATCATTCTGACCTTGGTTTCTTTGGGGGGTTTAGTTGTGGCTAGAAGAACAACATTCTGACCTTGGCTTCTTAAGTCTCGCCTGAGACACCAAATACGTTACACAGGTTTATAGTATTGTTTCCAAAACAATAGGCGACAAAAGAAATTAGTTCCCTTTGCTATATCTGAAAATAAGTATTTCCGACTTCCGACTGATTTAGCTCGATTACATCACGTATTTGTCATCATGGGAAAACATGATATATGATAGTGAGGTGAACAAGAACAGATAAAGACTGTTTTACCCTATCACAAAAATCATTGTTTCTGATGTGCATTACAATATAAATTGCCTGGCTTATCACAAATTGACAAATTGCATGTTTTTTAAGCATAGATTTTCGTTGAAAGCAATGTACGTTTAATTAGTCAGGGTTACAGTAAAATGATTATGTTTTGGAAAATGTGAAATCCCATTTATGTCAAATACACCTCGAATTAAGAGCAGATATGATCTCCTAATTACTGTATGTGTAATCTCTGACTAGTGTTTGAGGCTCATGTTGCATCAAGTACTATTTCACAGAGTCGGATTGGACAAAAAGTATGTATTGATTGGACTGGAGGCTAAAGTTACCATATAGGTTAAACAGTGGATACCAAGGGTTATACATGGGATAAATTCATGGTATTGTTACGCTATTTTATAAATTAAAAAAACTAAAGACACTGCTGAAATCAAATACTCAAATTCCAAATGTATTTAAGAAATCTGGTGAATGTGGCATTTCAACTTACAATGCTGTGAGCTAGATATATACAAGGCTAACTACAATAGGCTAGTTTGGAGACGTGTGGTGGAAATTTGTATCTGTAACTTGAAAGAGTATCCATTTAATATGATTGTGTCGCCGTGTATATGTCACTGATTTGAACCAAGAAAAAGGATACGCTAGGCTATTGATCTAAAAAACGACCAATTTTAACTGTGCTTGGGGAGTTGTGGACAGATTAGACAGATAATCAAACTTTATAAAACAAAAGGAAAATAAGGGGAATAAACCCTAGATGTGACATTTGAAAATCAATGATGCATTTTGATGACACGAGCTATGGTTCTGTTGCAGTTGTCTCCTGTGTTATACTTATCTTGTGATAGTGGTTTTTTAAGTGACTATGTTTATTGTTCCATTCTATGTAGTTAAGCAGCAGTATTGACGAAGTTGAAGCCTTATTCAAATACATGTAGCTTGTTTATTGTTGTTAATGAGTTATGTGCGTTTTACAAAAGTGTTGTTGTTTCAGCCCTCTTTACAACGTAACTCAAGAACCGCAGCACCTATAAAAGTATAATGTGATATTTTAATTCTTCTACACGCTCGCTATAAATTGAGCAATGCAGTTTTTGCCAAAGCTCACTACCATTCGTAAGATGCTGTGAACTACCAAATCACAACAGTTTAAAATAATTAATAACCTTAAGGATAGACGCGGTATTGTTAGTTGAAGCAGCCAAAATATCGATTTTCATTATCTAAAGCAATATATTATTGAAACTTTTAAGTGTTAAAACACTTTCATGTTTTACAAAGATTCATTCTACAAATCATATACTTTGAAAACTTGCTTGATTTATTGTTGTTAATGAGTTATGTACGTTTTACAAAATGTTGTTGATTCAGTCCTCTTTACAACATAACTTAAGAACCACAGGACCTACAAATGTATATCTGTGATATTTGAATTCTTCTACACATTCGCTATGAAATGATCAATGCCATATTTGCCAAAGCTCACTACCATTCGCAAGATGCTGTGAACTACCAAATCGCAATAGCTGCTAACCTTAAGTGAAATCTACTTTACATAAATAGAAGAAGGAAGTGTTTCATATAAGCAATCCCCATACCAAGTAGAAGTGTGTTATATAAGCAATTCACCATATACCAAGTAGAAGTGTGTGGTATAAACTACACTACGCAAAAAAAAAAGTTTCTTCATGGTTAGGAAATTTACCCACTATTAAAATCTAGCAACTAATTGTACGTTTGCTATATAATCGCATGCGGGTGATTGTCCTGCGCATTTTGACACCTCAATCACTACCCTACGACACTCCTGAGAAAAGATATGAATGTTTAAGTAACATGAGGTCGAAAAATAAAAATTGCAAAGAAGCCTATTCAATGGTTTTAGAGCTGATTCACTGATCGAAGACGGTTTCATTATTCCCGCTTTTTCAATTTGAATTTAAACCATTTCCTTGATGCATGTTGAATAATCCTTTGCTTATTGTGCAGATGAGTGGGTACTATAAGACATTTACGTTTTGAGAGATGGGTTTGGAAAGGGATTCAAAACAGGTCATGATTACAGCAGTTTGGAAAATACTGTATGTTCAATATGTTACCAAAACAGAAGGAATTGAGACACCTGAGTGGCCCTCCAGAAGCCCTGATCTTAACCCCTTGGAGAAGAACCTTTGGGATCAGCTCAAGAGTGCAACAAGAAGATAAAGGCAGATACAACTCTGGTGGGATTGCGTCGCATCGTTATCAATGAGTGGAACGGGATTGAGCAAGGTAACATTCGACGCCTCATTAGGAGCATGAGACGCCGCGTGGCTGCTGTAAGGGAAGCCACTGGTGGACACACAAAGTACTGAAAGAAAAAGAGATTAATCTCAAGTGAAGTTGGAAGCCGCGGCAGTATGATGCCTGAAATATGCTCAGCAAGTAAACAAAAAATGAAATAATCCATTGTATGTAACATATTTAATAAATTAATAATAAATAAATTTTGGATTTATAAAGCGCCTTTCTCCAGATCTTAGAGGATTCAAAACGCTGTAATTTCGCTGTAATTTCGCTGCAATAGTGAATCATCACAATCAGATCGCATCAACTAGGCCAGTTGCTGCCGAACGGCGCGCACCTATCCGCATTTAGATTGTAACATCCACCAATATAATTTGATTATGTATGCTTTGATGTTTGTTAAATAGTGAGGAAATTCTTGTACATATAAAAGTAAGTAAAGTAAGTAAATATATACTAGGTTATAGGTTATATTTTGGCTTTTGGTTTTGGTAAAAACGTTTTAAAAACATTAAATGTCGATTGGGTTATATAATAAATATACCTCCAAATCATGAACCTTTTGTAACAATTGTTAAAAAATAGGACCCTAAAATCAAATGCAGAGGGGATAAAATTCTATTTTTGGCCAGAATGAAGTAGTGATTTCATTATCCAAAACGGGAAAACATATCACTCCAATTGTGTAATGACCCTGCATCGCTAATAATGGAATAGTTGCAATTCCCATACTAGTTGCTCAATTTATGCAGCATATCATTTTAATATACATTAAACTATATAAACTGGCCTCAAGAAGAAACTTATAATTTTTCACAAGGTCATATCTTAAAATCCTCTCCATAAAAATGAACAAAAATTGCACACAGGATTACTTCAATACTCTACTCTAAACACGCGTAAGTAACCAAGCAGTTGACACAACAGCAAAATGCACTGACATGGAACACCTTTCTGGACCAAAAACACTTTTGTTGGGTTCCAATTATTCGCCTGTGAATGTGGTCCCGGAAGCTGTTCCGTGTCAGTGTATTATACTGTTGTGTCAGTTTGGACAACTGCTTGGTAAATGACATGTGTTTAGAGTAGGGTATTGAAGTTATCCTGTGTGTAATTTTTGTTCATGTACAGGCGAATAACTGGAACCCAACAAAAGAAATCTGTTGGGATGTGAATTTTGTCAGTGCATTTTGCTGTTGTGTCAGTTGGACAACTGCCATAAAAAAAACTAATAATAACAGTTGTCTCTCAACACTCAAAATTCCCGCAGCGAAATTGTCTAGGGCATGGTTATTTGCGCTCAACTGTCGCCAACCTTCATTGTATTTAATACTGGGACGTCATTGCACCAGAAAATTTCGGCGCCCGAGAATTTTGAATATCGCGTGTTGAGGCACGGCTGTTTTTATTCATTTTATGGTTTAAAATAAAACCATTAGATTCGTACTTGATAATAATTTTCCTAACATATAAGGCATAATGTTGTGATTGCCGGAGACTTCCTTTAACATGATATATATTTATAGTAAATCTCCCCTAACACATTTCTTTACACGATACTATAGCCTCCTGTGTAATAATCCTTTTTTGTTCCAGTTAATTGTTCATATCTTTGTGTAGTCTTGAAACCTTGACTAATATTTTGTTAGATGCTTGCACAGTAACTGAATTTGGTATTTAACAAATGGAAGTAAGCTATTGTATAGATATAAACATTTTCATAACAGGAAAACCTAGTCCGACGTGTAGGACCTTTTTTTCTTATTTCCCAGACAATATTCACCTCAGACTATGACCACTATCTCATATCTATGGCGCAAGAAAGACGAATCGCGAAAGTCCAGTGACCACGGCGTGGTCACTGGACTTTCGCGATCAATCTTTCTTGAGCAATCAGAGCCTGAGCAGTGATAGTTGGTAACTGAGAAAAAAACCAGGTCCTATTCGTCGGACTAGGAAAACCTGCTACATACATTTACCTCAAAATTATTACTTTCCCGTCTCAAAATTGTATCAAATGTAGGCCATGATCATTACATCAGCAAAACACATATTTTAGATTGATGTATTCTACCAGTAAGCAGTTAATCATTATACATAGATGTATATAATCATCCCATATTGCAAGGAGTAATACTTAAGATGTGAACTATGTATCACCAAATCCATGTGCCATTTAAATCATTCTTTATCATCTAAACAAATGAAGATCATGTATCACACCGGTGTTTCATCATGGTAGTAATTTAGCAAACCAAACATCATTACTGGGTGAGAACAATATTGACCATATGTGATATTACAAACTGTTCACCAAACCCTATGGAATATTCTGGCTTATAGTATAATAATATCACCAGTCGATAACAGCAAAGGAGGACAAATTTTATTTTGAAATGACCATGTCAGTAAACACCACCTGTTTATGTGTTCTACATCTATTCACCTATAGCAAATAGCACCAAAAAGCAGCCAGTACTTTTGCCAATTTTCTTCAAATATAAGTGAGTGCACTATTTACCCACCCACCAGTCTGAAATGATTTCTGCGGGTAATATTTGGGCAGAGGCAATCTGATATGGAGCAAACAGCTTTCACCATAATTACACTTTATGTTGCCATGTGAGTTAAATTGGACGTGTGAAAAGTAACATGTGCAAATATGTGACTAGAGAAATTCCAAGGTAGTCATTAAGAAATGAGCGGGATATTTTTAGTAAGTTATGGTGTGATCTTTAACAAGAACTCTTTACGTAAGGAGTTTCAGCCTGATTATTTGCTTCTTTTGATCTTAGAGGTAACAGCATGAAGTGACTACAATCCTGGACTTAAGCAGTTGGAACACTTGCTTAAGACAGTTTGTAATTGTATTTCCGTACAATTTGACATTCTAAAATGTCTTTGATGTTAAGTTTGAATGATTTTCTATTTGTGCAACCCTCCCCTTCCCCACCAGGCAATGTTGGGTATATTTAACGGTACATTACCAAATAAACAGGTGGCAACATTAAATGGGGAATGGGTGGCACATTTGAACAGGTAAATTTGTCAGACATTTTACAGTATTGCCTGAAGTATTGTAATTAGTGGCACTTTTGACGGGAGCATCATCTGACTAAGGCCTTATTTTCATTTCCCTTATTATAAAAATGTTCATGAACATAAGATCTCTTTTATAATGGCTATGCAAATGTGTGAAATTTAATTTATCAGTTGCTGGTTATGTGACAGATTGGACAGACAAAATGACCCGTGGGTATATTTGTTATTTCATAGTATTCCTCTTCTCACTGAATTGCTCATAGTAATTGATGTCAATTTCATAGTATCCCTCTTCTCACTGAAACAGTTTGTATTCTATCCATTGTGTAAATTGCTTTTAGCAGGTAAAATAAGCTTAAAGTAGTTTGGTCCGATATCATTCTATGCTCTTTCTACTCTGATTTATCAAATTTGTACTCCCAACTCTGAAAGCTTTTATTTATTTCCAAGCTCATTTTAATTTGAGAGACAATTTTGCAGCCCATTGACAAGATAGGGTATTGTATGATAATTAATGTGGTTTATCATGCTCATTTCTCCGCCAAACAAATTTGGGAAAGGAGACTATGAAATGAGTTCCGATATATGTATGTGTGTCTGTAAAATGCTGTATGGGGTGAGTCTGTATGATTGATGTGCGTGCAATGGGTATAAAAAGGCTATTACCTTTTGAAGTATACAAACACACCTTTTATTGCAATAAAACCAATAATTGGAATTACCATTTGAATTGGAGAGATGTATCATGTTAAAAAAAATATTACAAATTGTTATAATACCCCCAAAAGAAAGACACCGTACTTGTGTAAGTATACTAAAAAAGCATAAATACTGGAAAATGCCAGTAAATATAATGCATCCACCCGCAAGAAAAATGATGAACGCGCCCGTAAGCAAATGAGTGTATGAATGCATTATCAAACACTAACTTTGGTTTTGCGTTTTGATTAGAAGGATGAGTGAATTTTCACTCCTATGTGAATGAAAACATTTTAGTAACCTGTATAATAATTACTAGTATTCCAGTTGAAATCCATATATTCCATATGGAAGACATTAACATTAGTCTTACACATAGCTAGTTGGAAGGATGGGTTCACTCCTAGGTGAATATAATTTATTTAAACTATTTGATCATAGAAGTAGTGTATGCTTTGATAGTCGGAACCTTCTTTGGAAGTGATCAAAGCTGTAGTGAAGTGTACGCCTTTAATAGGATCCATTTGTCGGTTACACTTTTCATAGATCTGATTTAATGATGTAAGACATGAATATCTATTGGATCACATGTATCACGTTTATTCATGAGGTAATGAATAGGATTCATTTGTCGGTTATATTATAGTCTGATTTAATGAGGTAAGATATGTACTGGATTTCTTATTATTCTACTGGAATCGGAAGTGAGGTTAGTGACCTTGTAATACTTCTTGGTAGTAGGCAGGTAGATGAGTGATGGTACCATTATCCAGAGGGAACATATCATCCACTGTGGAAGAAGGGGAAACAGTAATGGCATGTACATCACTGGTGTTGGAATTGTTCCCAAACCAGTTCCTCAATGTATGCAGTATATTCTCTTAATATACATTAACAAACTAGTAACCAGTTGTACTATTGGATGTCGTAAAAAGTTGGTACCCATGAATGTGACAGATTTCATGGTATTGTCACCGTTCTTGACCATCGGTGAAGATCAACATCACATAATGTTACCCATAACTTTCAACACTATATCTATTTTTGACCATTATCGGATCCACTGAGAACAAAATCAGAAATTTCGAATCTAAATTACTGTATTGCCATTACCAACTTCTACATTTAATGGTGAAATAAAACTAAACTAAACTAAAAAATTACCTCAGTGAAGCTAACTGATCTTCAAATCCGCAAGACCCTGGCTAACTTTGTTTGAAAGCTATGTACTTGCTATTATGTCCATTTCTTGGTTTTTTTGCTTCTTATTCTTGCCCATACCTCATTTCATTATTGCCAACTTTTGCCTGATAGGCACAGATCATGTCACATTGTAGCCATAAACTTAAGATGGCTTAAGTTATCTAGTACACTGATACCAGGGTATATCTCAAAGAATTGTTGGATATAATTATTAGCATCTTGATATTAAGACACCTTGTGCAAGTATCAGGCATTTGTTTAACAGGTAAGTTTGACATTGAAGAGGTTAATTAGCTTAAAATAAAACAATTTATTGTCTAACACAAAGTCACCTACTTATTTTCATGCTGACTTCCCGAGGTATGATTATAGTGAGACCAATTATAGTAGACTCATTCCTGTAAGGCACGGATGGACACACTAGTCTCATTCAGGAAAATTGCTTAAATCTGGCTTTAAGTAGTTGCGGGGTTTCAGTATGTCAATATTTGTAAGAGTGGATGACAAACTTGTAATAGTCCTGTGGCAAGGCTACAGTCCTTTCCCCTGCAAGTGAAGGCATGAAACTTTTCAGCTTATTTTACTATTTTCTTAGCCTCTTCTGTCTTAAAGCTGCAGCCTGCAACAAGTCCATTTGACTCTCCTTTTTAGGTTTAACCGCATTGCTTTTGTTCCCGGTTTTACGGAAACATAAAACCGCGGTTGTTTGATGTGATCATTTATTAATGTTTCTAACAAAACATTGCATAATTTTCAATTATAGACCTTTACAATACCAACATCTATCACCAATTTTCAACTTAGATTTTCTTTTCTTAATCAAATGTTTCATATTTTTCTACCTTTATGTTATGTGGTATTTGTATGCTATAAACTGTATATTTGTGTGCAAATTGAGGGAGCTATTTACATATATTTTAGATTTAATTTAGCCCAATAATATGAGCTGTTCCTTTCATTTCATGATCAGAAGAAGTTCCTTGTTATATGTTAATCATTTTTATGATGTTTTAATGCCAGTAGTCTACTCATGACATGAGCAAAAACCATATTTTCTATTAGCACACATATTGATGTACGAGTATTATACCAATAAGCAGTTTCTCATTCTACATAGAATCGTATGATAAGGAAATAGCATATTGGACAATAGTGAATCATCCCATACTCACAGGAGTAAAAGATGTGAACCGGTGATGTAAACTATCTATCACCAAATCTTGTGCCATCTAAATCATTCTTACCATCTAAACTAAGAAATGAAGATCATGTGTCAATCCCATGCTGTAGTAATTTTGCAAACCAAACAGCAATGTGACATACTAAGCTGAATTGTGTGATGTTACAAACTATTCAGTACACGAATCCATGTGTGATATTATTGGCATAGTTAGGCTTATAGTATGATAATCGCAGGAGTGATATGATACTTTTAAGTTCAAAGCTGTGAGTTATATAACACCAAATCCTGTGCCATATAAATCTTTCTTTACCATCTTAACTAAGACATGAAGATCATGTGTCAATCCCATGTTTCATCAGGATGGTAATTAGGAAAACCAAACATCATTGCTGTGTCACAAACTGATGTTACAAATTGCTCAGTACACGAGAACAGGTCCTTGGTGTATCCTATTCCTATAATAGCATAGTTTGCCGGCTTCTAAATGAAACGATAACTTCAAAGGAGGACAAATTTCATGACAGCAAATAATAAATCGAACTGTTCTGATGGATGACCATGTCACTAAGCACCACCTGTTCAGGTGTTTTACTTCTATTAACCTATAAATAGCAAATAGCACCAACAAACAATTGGTACTTTTGCCAAAATTTTCTCCTATTTAGCAACTCTTCTGTCTGAAATGATTTCTCCTGGTAATGTTTGGGCAGAGGGAATCTGATATGAAGCCATCAACTTTCACCATAATTACACATGTTGTCATAGGAGTTTTGGGCTTGTGATGAATAACATGTGCAAAAATGTGTGACTATAAGAGAAGTTTCAAGGCAGTCATTAAGAAATGAGCAGGGTATTTTTGGGATCATCTTATTTTTAACAAATGTTGTGTTTTACCACCATCCTTCACTCCCCACCATTGAGTTTCACTTTCATTATTTGCTACTTTTGCTCTTAGTGGTAAAACATGCATTACCTAGCATTATTAAGTGGGTTAAGAGTTGGTGTGACATATTTTACTTAATTTAAGCACACATCTACATGTAGTCTGGTTCCGATGTTCCACATAGTGAGAGGTTTAACAAACCAACGTCTCTACTCTAAGGCTGCAAATTAGAATCAAATCTATACACAGACTCAGAAACTTGGCAAGCTTTTGATTTTGTTGGATTTTGTACAAACCTGGTTCTGGTGTTTAACTTCACATGGCTACAAGACTCCAAAGAAGACACTATGTTGACATTAATCACTTTCGATTTTCAAACTGTTCATTTATTCATTACATTGTAAACACAAAAGTTTGCTTTACCTGTTGTCAAAATGGAATACTTTAATGTTTGGAGTACTGCTTGAATAACACTGGACAGTGACAATGGCCTACTTATTTGTCTCATCATCTGACATAATCACTAATTGTGTAACTTGAGAATCAAATTGCTAAAAGAAGCTGTGTAGGACACCTGAAATTTTTACCCATGTACAGGTAGAGCAAGATTTGCTCAACAACTAGGCCTTCAAATTGTCTCATTATTTTAACGTTCTAAGATAAATTGAAATACTATGCAAATTGCACAAAAAGAAGGCCCAAGTTGCTGTATTTGTGACAAAATTTGAATTATTTTAATCAATCCCAGGAATTATATCATTTTTGCACATACAAGCATTCACAATCTATGTGCTATAATGAGTAGCTATTTCCTTTCATTTTACCTCATTAGTTTGGCTCATAATGAAAAGGAAATATTCTGATGATGGTGAAAAGTACTATTATTTTGTGAAGAAAACAAATGTCTTCTTTCCCCATCATGTTCCTAATTTTAGATGTAAACAATTATGTTCCTTAACACAAAATGTGCTGACAGTCTCTTATAATACACAAGTTTAATTTACAGAGTTGTCATTTTGCTGGTTAAGTGACAGGTTGGATATACAAAATGACCATGTGAGTCCATTTGTCATTTCATAGTATCCCTCTTCTTAACTCACTGAATGATAGATGAAGTTTGTATTCTATCAATTGACTGAAATATTTTTTAACTATAATTCAAGTATGGTAGTAGACAGAGGCGTAGCAAGACCCCCGGGGGTAGTAACGTACCCAGAAATTTAGTATTTTTTATCATGCTCATGTGATTATTTTCTTCTTTTGCCAAAACAAAGCATTACAGCTCTGACTTTGTTTGTGGTTGATAAGAAATATATGAAATCATCCTCATGTTTATGAGAAGGTGTGGACGATATTTGTAATTTACTAATCTCCTTGTTTCTCCTTTTAACTAAACAAAACATTACAGCTGTGACTTTTGTACAAAAGTTAATAAGCAATATATGAAATCCAACTGATTGCTCGAGTCCTGCTCTATTACAAGAAAATGTAGGTGATATTTATATGAGTCTGTGCATTCTGTCATGCTCTTTAATTTCTAGTTCAATCATTAATGACCAATTCTATTGGTGGATTAAACCATACTATTTGGTGCATGATATTACAATCCTCATTGGTCAGTTACTCAATCAATTATTACTAGCAACTGAAAGATTGATTGAGGCTTTTGTAGAGAAAATCACATAGTCTGGATGTCATACCAGATGTCGCTTCTTATGTATAGAAAGATAGAGGGCGCTGTGCATTTACTTTTATTATGGGCAACCCTACTATTATTTAAAGTAAGCATCCTGACTAAAAAATTAAGATTTGATATGTGTTTGTCTAAACTTGCTACCTGCCAGATAGATAGGCCTAAATCGAGGGTTGAGAACCAGAAAGTCTCAACTCAGTTAAGGCTTTCTGGCTCTCAACCCTCGAAATGGTACATGCCTAACAGGGTGTTACAGTGCAACCATTGGATGATATGAGTAGTAATTTATTTTGATTAGTTCCTCAAAAGTAAATGGTGGTTGACAAAAGTAAAATGTTAGTTGCGGCTGTAAGAATGGCAGTCTGACCTTTGCTTCTTTGGGACGTTAGATGTGGTTAGAAGAATAAGTTAATATTCTGACCTTGGTTTCTTTGGGGTGTTAGTTGCAGTTAGAAGAATAACATTCTGACCTTGGGTTCTTCAGGATACTAGTGAAATAGATGAACATCATTCTGACCTTGGCTTCTTTTGGGATGTTAGTTGTGGTTAGAAGAATAAAATTCAGATTTTGCTTCTTCAGGATACTAGTGAAATTTAAGAATATCATTCTGATCTTGGCTTCTTTGGGATTTTAGCTGTGGCTAGAAGAATATCATTCTGACCTTGGTTTCTTTGGGGTTTTAGTTATGGCTAGAAGAACAACATTCTGACCTTGGCTTCTTAAGTCTCACATAAGACACCTAATACGTTACACAGGTTTATAGTATTGTTTCCAAAACAATAGGCGACAAAAGAAATTATTTTCCTTGGTTATATCTGAAAATAAACTGTTTTACCCTATTACAAAAATCATTGTTTCTGACGTGTAAAAAGTTTTGTGCAAGGGTAGTGTTACTCTAATTGGTTCGCAAGTCACATAATAAAATTATAGTGAAGAGTTGTTGGTAGCATTACAATAATTATAAATTGCCTGGCTTATCACAAATTGCATACTTTTTAAGCATAGATTTTCGTTGAAAGCAATGTTCGTTTAATTAGCCTGGGATGCAGTAAAAGGATTATGTTTTGGAAAATTTGAAATCCCATTTTTGTCATATACACCTCGAATTAAGAGCAGACCTAATCTCCTAATTACTGACTATAATGTCTGAGGCTCATGTTACATCACATGCTATTTCACATAGTCGGGTTTGACAATAAGTATGTATTGATTGGACTGGAGACTAAGTAACTTACCATATAGGTTAAACGGTGAATACCAAGGGCTATACATGGGATAAATTGTATAAATTTTTATAAATAAAAAATACTAAAGACACTGCTGAAATCAAATACTCAAATTCCAAGTGTATTTAAGAAATCTGGTGAACGTGGCCTTTCAACTTACAATGCTGTGAGCTAGATATAATGCAGGCTAACAACAATAGGTTAATGTGGAGACGTGTGGTGGAAATTTGTATCTGTAACTTGAAAGAGTATCCATTTAATATGATTGTGTCGTAATGTATATGTCACTGATGTGAACCAAGAAAAAGGATACGCCAGGCTATTGATCTAAAAAACAACCAATTTCAACTGTGCTTGGGGAGTTCTGGACAGATTAGACAGATAATCAAACTTTATAAAACAAAAGGAAAATAAGGGGAATAAACCCTAGATGTGACATTTGAAAATCAATGATGCATTTTGATGACACGAGCTATGGTTCTGTCGCAGTTGTCTCCTGTGTTATACTTATCTTGTGGTAGTGGTTTTTTAAGTGACTATGTTTATTGTTCCATTCTATGTAGTAAAGCAACAGTATTGATGAAGTTGAAGCCTTATTCAAATACATGTAGCTAATTTCTCGATAGACGCGGTATTGTTAGTCGAAGCAGCAAAAATATCGATTTTCATTATCTAAAGCAATATATTATTGAAACATAACACTTTGATGTTTTGCAAAGGTCCATTCTACAAATCATATACTTTGAAAACCTGCTTGATTTATTGTTGTTAATGAGTTATGTACGTTTTACAAGATGTTGTTGTTTCAGCCCTCTTTACAACATAACTTAAGAACCACTGGACCTACAAATGTATATATGTGGTATTTGAATTCATCTACACACTCGCTATGAAATGATCAATGCCATTTTTGCCAAAGCTCACTACCATTCGCAAGATGCTGTGAACTAAAAATCGCAATAGCTGCTAACCTTAAGTGAAGTTTACTTTACATAAATAGTAGAAGTGTTTCATATAAGCAATTCACCATATACCAAGTAGAAGTGTGTGGTATAAACTATCACCAGATTCAAAGGAAGTATAACAAAACACTAATTGCTATAACCCCTTAGACACTCTAAAGAATAATAACATGTGGCTATATGTACTGGAGTAGATCTGAAAGCTAGTAATTTTTTTATTGAATTTGAACTCATTTCGATTAAACAAGTGAGCGTCCCCATTGTTATTGTCAAAATGAGGGTGACTGAGTCCACCTGCAAATTAAACTGCACCTTTTATTTAAAAAAACACATTGTCTATTTCGGGAGCAGAAAACACGAAACTGATGATGACCTTGTAAGTGGCGTACCGTGGCCGCTCCTACCCGGGGGGCTGAAGAAAATTCAATTTTGCCGCCCCTTCCTCAACAGCCCGAAAAGGTTGACCCAATTTTTATTTTCGGTGGTTTGAAAAAGTGAAGAGCAAAAAATAAAATAAAAAAAGGATTCTAGGCGTTAGCGCTCTAAAAGCAACATATTTTGATGTATAGCACCATTTTTTAAAGAATTTTATACATTTTCAAATTTTTTCCGCCCTTTTTTCTTTACTAATTTTTTTTACCGCCCCTTCGTCTTCCGCCGCCCCTCTTTTGCCGCCCCTTCTTCTTCCGCCGCCCCTTCGTTTTGGCCGCCCCCTGCTTTTAGTAGTTGCCGCAATTAAGAACTGCATAACTGATGGTCAAGTGATCAGGGCTGTAGCCTAACATCAATATAAATGCCTCTTGCATGATGCACTTATGGTCCATGGCAAGCCCGATTCGACCTTTGTGGCATTAAACCCAGTTAACAGGATATTAATCCAGTAAATCGATTCAGTAAAGCAAATAAGCTCATGCATTCGATCACTAACGACAACCAGCTTCGGTCGATTACCCCAGCTGCAGCGTGTGTAAACTCTAATTTGCATAGAGGCTGTACGTGAAATTATTGATTGGCTCCAAACAAAGGATTTGAACCGGTGCACCGTAATCATGTCGCAGTGCAGTCCATTCAATCAAATGTTGTCATCAACCTATTTGATCGCAGTGCATTGTTATGTGTGTGAGACGCACTGTCGCGGTTGATTGCAATCAAACAAACGATGTCTTATGTATTACTTTGTTCCGTGATGAAAATCGTGATGTTTTATTTAATCACTCTCGAAAAAAGTATTTCTTTTGTAGGCCTATTACTTTGTTTTGTGATGAAAATCGTGATGTTTTATTTCATCACGCTCTAAAACAAACGATTTCTTATGTATTACTTTGTTTCGTGATGAAAATCATGATATTTTATTTCATCACTCACGAAAAATTGATTTCTTATGTATTACTTTGTTTCGTGATGAAAACCGTGATGTTTTATTTCATCATCACGCTCTAAAACAAACGATTTCTTATGCATTATATTTGTTTTGTGATGAAAATCGTGATGTTTTATTTCACCACGCTCTAAACAATAATTATAGTTAAATGCATTTTAAGAAAAAAAATCTTATTAAAACAGTATGTTGTTTAGAAAAAATGTAGAAAGTGATGATGACGATGATGATGATGATGATGATGATGATGATGATGATGATGATGATGATGATGATGATGATGATGATGATGATGATGTCTCCAAAAGTGTCCCGGGTTTTTTTCTTGCCCTAAATCGTGCGTATCTATTAATAAGGTACTTCAATAATCAATAATCAGTCCCGTGACGGCCTCCACTAACTAGCTACTAACTTGGGTTATGGGCGCTGAATTTCATGTTCACTGTCACTTACTCATCAGCGATGTACGACCCTTTGTCAACCACCTACAGTACCCAATTTCGGCATACTATGTAAGAAACTCATCATGATGATCGAACAGAGAGTACTTTAAATGTAGCTTGTACCGTTTTCGTGTGGCATTCTTCAGAAGTGAGCGGTCCGTTTACCAACATTTTCGGTCAAATCTCCATTCAATTAACACGGGACGTTGGCTAGCTATGTCTTGCCCTCACTCACTATTTTACCAAAGTACGAATATTTCTGAGCATCTAACCTAGCTGTAATTTTAGGTCATGTTAGAGGAATATATGTGCTAGAAGTTTTTGAGAGTACTTTTAATATTGGCCGGTTATTTTTCACACATTGACGTTAACTAGACAAATGCCTATTCTTCTAACATGGCACGATTTGTACAGGTCACAGCTCAATGGTGAGAGCACTGTGTATTGTGTATAGGAAAACGGACAGTAACTGCAGTATGGTTGATAGCTTTGCTATCAAGCAGGTACATTTCTGAAGTTTTTGAATATGTGATATGTCGTAATGTAGATCAGTAGAAATAATCTTTTACAATTACAGCCTGGCTGAAAAGTGTAAACATTTTGTTTTGAAAGAAAATAACTCGTAGGACGTGCAATTTGAGTCAAAAGTTGGCTTAAAACTTTCAAAAAGAACAATCTGTACATGAAATAAGTAATTTGCCCACATCACAATCTGAAATGTGAATGTGACTACTGTTTAAAGCTAAGAATAACTTTTTTATATTGGCTATAAAATAATCATGAGCAACCTACTTTTTAAAGTCTCCTCGGACTATATTGATAGAAAATATAATTGTCTGTTGATGACAATTCGCCACTTGCACGGTTCCGCCATCATGCACTATGTGCGCGGGGAGCCTCGAACTGGCAGCATACATGAATGGGAATTGAACCAGTCATATAACATTCTGTGTAAGGTTACGTAATTCTTCCTTTCATGTATGCTGCCAGTTCGAGGCTCTCCCCGCCTATAGTGCATAATGGCGGAACCGTGCAAGTGGCGAATATCAATGTGTTGTAAGTTATGGCATATGCCTGACATTGAACATATTATACATATTAAATGTTGAGAAACCAATCCTCAAAGCAACTGCTGATATTGTAAAAGGGTATTGGCAAAACAGAGCGAGTCATGTGTAAAGCCGAAGGGAAACAACATGAAGTGATTTTGTGACACTATGAGAAGCGCAAAGTGTCATGTAGCATAAAGAAAGAGAATTCAATGGATGTTTCATGGAAATAAACTCCCTGTAAGATGCGACATGTAACAAGAATCAGTTTCAATGCAATTGCGGAAATGGAATATTTTATTATTGCTTTATTAATTCTTAAAAGAATTAATAAAGCAATATTGTTGCATATTTATATACAACATATTCAAATAAAAGTAAAACGGACAAATAAAAACTTGGATGGTGGAAACTTTACTGAATTATTTGCAGTTGATTTACCTGGTAATGTCCATTTCTCCAACAATATCAGTTTGAGAAATATGAAACATTGTGAATCGATATTCAAAAATCAAGAGACAATAGCATAGCAAAAAAGATCTTCCAAATTATTTTTAGGTAATTATATCCAATACATCTTAAATTGTGAACTTTGCCTAATTTGCATATGTGGACATGGCTAGTTCTGGTACTAAGCCTTGATGTTACTCACTCTATGTTTCCACCTGTTACCACAATAAACATTGACATAAAGGTGTTCCTGCACACAATTCCAGTGGCGGCGATAAGCATTAACATTAAGGGGGGGGGGGCGCGACGAGAGTATTTTGGGGTGTTTTTTCTTTGCGTGCAAAGCTTCATTTATTCAAGCTTCATTTATTCTATGTTTCTGTCTGCAACAATAGTGTCGGAAAGGGGTCGGAAATTGGTTCAGTTTAATCTTCTTTAGGAAAAGGGAGCAAAGGAGGTAATTTTCACCATTTATAGACCTGTTTAGGGATCATGTTCCCTTGTACAAGCACAGCATAGCTACTCAATCAAGATCTAAGAACCCTCTAGGCATAATAGTAAGTGCAATTGAACACCACACCTGTAACTTAAGTATGTAGCATATATCATAAGTAACACCTGCGTGAAATGCTATAATACACTATCAAACATTAACTTTTTTAATGTGTTATCCATAGGTGGTGTATGGGTTTCAATTGAAATATTCCATTTTATATAACATATTTGATTATAGAAGTAATGTATGCTTTGATGTTTGTTAAATAGTGAGGAGATTCTTGTAAGTATAAAAGTTAGGCAAGTAAATAAATATATACCAGGTTATAGGTTATATTTTGGTTTTGGTAAAAACGTTTTAATAACATTAAATGTCGATCGGGTTATATAATAAATATACCCCAAATCAACTTTTTGTCATCATCATCATCATCATCAGCCGTATTCAGCCCACTGCAGGGCGAAAGCCTCCCCAAGTTGGCACCAAAGATTCCTGTCATTTGCCTTTGCCATCCACCTGATCTCTATGAAACTTGCTATCTCATCCCTCCATCTGACTTTCTGTCTGCCTTGGTGTCTTGAGCCCAGCCAAGGCCTCCATTCTGTGACATTCTTTGTCCATCTATTATCTGTTGATCTTGCAAGATGGCCAGCCCAATGCCACTTCTTCATCTTTATTGTGTGGATTATGTCTGTAACTTCTGTTTCGCTCCTGGTCCATGCCACTGTTTTCCTCTTCGTTTTGGTGAAGACCAGCATACATCTGTCCATGCTATGCTGTGTAGTTTTCAGTTTTTGCTCCATCCTCTTAGTAAGTGACCATGTTTCAGCTCCATAGGTCATGGTTAGTAGTACACATTGGTTGAAAATCTTTCGTTTCAGACAAGTTATCTTACTTGTCATTGAGCTTACCAAATGCACACCAACCAGCCCTAGTCCTCCTTTTTGTAACAGTTGTTAAAAGATAGGACACTGAAATCAAATGCAGACATTTGGCAGAGGGGTCAAAGATCTACTTTTGGCCAGAATGAAAATTTCTCTTGAAAAGAGCTGCATTTGGAAAATCCGCACCCGACGAACAAAATCTCCCTATGAGTCTCTATAAGTGAGGTCTGGGACCTTGTACTAGCTTCTTTCATAGTAGGGATTTCATTATCCAAAGGGGGATAACATATCACTCCACTGTGGAAGAAGGGGGAACAGTAATCAGTTGCAATTCCATACCAGTTGCTCAATTTATGCAGCATATTCTTTTAATATACATTAAACTATTATAAGAAACAGTTACACCACTGGATGTCCTCAAATGATTGGTACCCATCTATGTGACGTTTTTTGATTATCAGAGAAAGTCAACATCACAGAATCTTTCAACGCAACATCTATTTATGACACAATCTGATCAACTCAGGCCAAAATCAGAAATTTCGAAAACTAAATTACCGTATATTGCCATTACTAACTTCCCCATTACCTAAAGGTTGAAATCCGTCAATCCCTGGCATTCTTGGTTGATAATTATGAACTTGATATATGTCCATGTTCTTGTCTTTTGCTCATTATTTTTACTCATACCCCAATTTGATTATTACCATCTTTGGTCTGATAGGAACAGATCGTGTCACATAGCCGCTATAAACTTCAGATGGCAAAGGTTATCTAGTACCAGGATATCTCTCATATCACTACTATTGATTTTAAGATACACTTTAATATGAAGTAGTGAAATAAAATAATTCATGCTTGACACAAGTAACCCATTTTAGTTTTCCTGCTGACTTCACTGCGTATATATGAGACAAATTATAGTAGACTCATTCCTGTAAGGCACGGATGGACACACTGATCTTATCCAGTGCAATTGACCCGGGAAAATGGTTTAAATCTGACTTTAAGTACTTGCGCACCATCTGAACAAATAGAGTAATTGAATGACCACAGGTTTCAGTATGTCAGCATTTGTAAGAGTGAAATGACAACCTTGCTGTTGAGCCATTCCATGTCAACTCCTGGGATGTGCACCGCAGCACCTCTTCATTTTTTTTCTTTTTCTGTGTGGTGGTAGATATTGATAAGAAAGTAAAATCCTGAAAATTTGGGCTTCATACGCTATTTCGTTTTCCCGTGGCATCAATTTGAAATTTAGGGGGTTCAGCGTAAAAAATGTGTCCCAGCGCGAAAGACGATGTTTGGAGGTCCATAAATGTATAAAGGGAACCCCCTACAACTTTGAAAAGTATGTATCCTGGGGTACTTAATTGTGTAGAGTTTAAATCTGGCATCAGAAAACTTGTAACTCATTTACTTTAAAAGATACAGGGCCCTCAAAATGCAACTTTGTCCATCCAGGACCAACTTCGGGGATCTGGGCCAACTTTTGACAAGCCATATCTCCCAAACCGCTTGGAGTTGAGCATTCATTTTTTCCATGTGTTCATTATGCTCATAGAGGTATGCTAGAAATGATTTTCAGCAAAATTTGAGGGGATTACCACTGACCAACCAACCCTTTTTGTTGATGTGGCTGGAATGACTCCTATGTAAGTAGGCAAGCCTAACTGATGTTTTTAATGCAAAGTCATCAAGACCCCAAGCCACTATTTCTCAGAAATGTTGTCCAAGAACATATTTTCAACATACCCAAAGTTGATAGTGGGGCAAAATGTCTGACATTGGTTTTCAAGGGGGTAAAAATGTACAAAAAATGTACTATTGGAGTTTTGCATGGGTAATATCTCAGCTAAAATTATTCTAATTGACTCAATATTGGATAAGGGTAATGTCCTACCAAAGGGTTCCGACTGGCAAAAAAATGGACAAAAAATTATTTTTACTTTTGGAGTTCTGACCTCCCCCCCAAGTTGGTCCTGGATGGACAAAGTTGCATTTTGAGGGCCCTATATCTTTTAAAGTAAAGGAGTTACAAGTTTTTTGATGCCAGATTTGAACTCTACATAATTAAGTACCCCAGGATACATACTTTTCAAAGTTGTAGGGGGTTCCCTTTATACATTTATGGACCTCCAAACATTAGTTATAGTAATATTAGTCCTGTAGCAAGGGCACAGTCCGTTCCCTCGCAAGTGTAGGCATGAAACGTCTCAGCTTATTTCACTATTTTCTTTAGCCTCTTCCGTCTAAAAGCATCAGTGCAGCCTGTTATAAGGACCACCTGACACCTTTTAAGTTGTGTTTTTCAGTTTTGTACTTTCATTCCTGGAACTAACTAAGGGAAACATATATTTCATTAAATTTAGAGAACGATTCACACCTTCGAAAGAATGATTGTACTTATACTAACAGAATAGGTTATGAGAAAACAAGCCTATAAATGAAAAAATAACCAGTTGAAATACGTCGTAATGTGCAGTTTTACGGAATTTAATATGCTGAGTCTGAAACTAAAAAGCCACAAATTTCTTGTTACTTTTGGTTCACCAATAATGAAGACAGTGCGAACCTCTTTGAGTCATGCAGCAATGTGTCCATTAAGGGTGGCGGATGCAGATAGAATCAGACAAATAGATTTATTTGTGGTTTAATATCTCCACTGATGCCAACAGCTGTAATATGAAATTGTAAATGTGATCTGGTTAAAGGAAGTCTCCGGCAATCAATCTCATATTAACCATTAAAAACGAATAATAACAGTTGTCTCTCAACACGCAAAATTCCCGCAGCGAAATTGTCTAGGGCATGGTTATTTGCGCTCAACTGTCGCCAACCTTCATTGTATTTAATTCATGGACGTCATTGCACCAGACAATTTCGGCGCCCGGGAATTTTGAATATCGCGTGTTGAGGCACGGCTGTTTTTATTCGTTTTATGGTTTAAAATAAAACCATTAGATTCGTACTTGATAATAATTTTCCTAACATATAAGGCATAATGTTGTGATTGCCGGAGACTTCCTTTAACATGATATATATTTATAGTTAATTTCCCCTAACACATTTCTTTACACGATACTATAGCCTCCTGTGTAACAATCCTTTTTTGTTCCAGTTAATTTTTCATATCTTTGTGTAGTCTCAAAACCTTGACTAATATTTTGTTAGATGCTTGCACAGTAACTGAATTTGGTATTTAACAAATGGAAGTAAGCTATTGTATAGATATAATCATTTTCATAAACAGGAAAACCTGCTACATACATTTACCTCATAGTTATTACATTCCAGTCTTAAAATCATCTCAAATGTAGGCCATGATCATTACATCAGCAAAACACATATTTTAGATTGATGTATTCTACCAGTAAGCAGTTTTAACTGCTAATCATTATACATAGATGTATATAATTCATCCCATATCGCAAGGGGCAATACTTAAGATGTGAACTATTTATCACCAAATCCATGTGCCATCTAAATCATTCTTTATCATCTAAACAAAGAAGATGTGAAGATCATGTATCACACCGGTGTTTCATCATGGTAGTAATTTAGCACACCAAACATCATTTATTGTGTGAGAACAATATTGATCATATGTGATATTACAAACTGTTCACCAAACCCTATGGAATATTCTTGCTTATAGTATAATAATATCACTAATCGATAACAGCAAAGGAGAACACATTTTATGACAACAAATCAGAAATAAACTGAAGTTTTGAATTGACCATGTCAGTAAACACCACCTGTTTATGTGTTCTACATCTATTCACCTATGCCTATAGCAAATAACACCAAAAAGCAGCCAGTACTTTTGCCAATTTTCTTCAAATATAAGTGAGTGCACTATTTACCCACCCACCAGTCTGAAATGATTTCTGCGGGTAATATTTGGGCAGAGGCAATCTGATATGGAGCAAACAGCTTTCACCATAATTACACTTTATGTTGCCACGTGAGTTAAATTGGACTTGTGAAAAGTAACATGTGCAAAAATGTGACTAGAGAAATTCCAAGGTAGTCATTAAGAAATGAGCGGGATATTTTTAGTAAGTTATGGTGTGATCTTTAACAAGAACTTTTTACCTTTGGAGTTTCAGCCTGATTATTTGCTTCTTTTGATCTCAGAGGTAAAAGCATGAATTATGGACAATTATGGACTTAAGCAGTTGGAACACTTGCTTAATACTGTTTGTAGTTCCGTTCAATTTGACATTCTAAAATTTCTTTGGTTTTACGTTTGTATGATTTTCTACTTCTACAACCCGTCCCTTCCCTTCCCCACCAGTCAATGTTGGGTATATCTAGGGGTACATTACCAAATAAACAGATGCAACATTAAATGGGGATGGGTGGCACATTTGAACACCTAAATTTGTCAGACATTTTACAATATATGCCTGAAGTATTCCAATGGTGCAATTAGCGGCACTTTTGACGAGAGCATCATCTGACTAAGGCATTATTTTCATGTTCCTTATTATAAAAATGTTCGTGAACATAAGATCTCTCTTATAATACCTTCGCAAATGTGTGAAATTTAATTTATCAGTTGCTGGTTATGTGACAGATTGGACAGACAAAATGACCTGTGGGTCTATTTGTTATTTCATAGTATCCCTCTTCTCACTGAATTGCTCATAGCAATTGCTGTCAATTTCATAGTATCCCTCTTCTCACTGAAACGGTTTTCTATCCATTGTAATTGCTTTTAGCAGGTAAAGTAAGCTTAAAGTAGTTTGGTCCGATCATCCTATGCTCTTTCTATTCTGATTGATCAAATTTGTCACCTACTTCCAACTCTGAAAGCTTTTATTTATTTCCAAGCTCATTTTAATTTGAGAGACAATTTTGCAGCCCATTGACAAGATAGGGTATTGTATGATAATTAATGTGGTTTATAATGCTCATTTCTCCACCAAACAAATTCAGGAAAGGAGACTATGAAATGAGTTCCGATGTATGTATACATGTGTGTCTGTAAAATGCTGTATGGGGTGTGTCTGTATGATGTGCGTGCAACAATAGGTATAAAAAAAAGCCATTATCTTTTGAAGTATACAAACACACATTTTATTACAATAAAACCAATAATTGGAATTACCATTTGAATTTGAAAATGTATATTACAATATTACAAGTTTACAAAATATTACAAATTGTTATAATAACCTAAAAGACACAGTACTTGTGTAAGTATAAAGCATACCTTTGGCTACAAAATGTTCCAATTAGAAGTGTGTCGTGTTAATAATCACCATATTCAAAGGAAATAACATAAAAATGTTGCTATAAAACCCTTAGAAAAGCAACAACGCAGGTACGACAGTATTCGAAACACAAAAAATGTTATTTAACAAAATTATGCACAATAGAACATACATACTTAATTAATATCTTTATAATAATGTGTATTTGGTGTATTTGTAGTAGGTAACAATACATATGCCATATATTTCAAAAGAGTAACAGTATTTGATGCGAGCGACAATATGATGTAGATTTATTGTTAAGAAAAGTGGTGAATGAGAGTGATTGTGTACTCCACCTGCCTTTTTGATCATAAATTAAACTTCACCTCTTATTTTTAAAAACATTGTCTATTTCGGGAGCAAACAAATATCCTTTTATCATTTTTTGTACAGTATGTGGATAACAGGCGGAAGAAAATAGGACAACATCCCTCTAATTCCTGATATAGTTGCTTCAAAAGGTTTACGGCTGGCTTGTGGTTTTTAAACGGCTTTCTCAAAATCAGTACTTTCATTGTCCTTATATTATTAGTTTTCCAATGATATGATATTGTCCAAGCAATATATATGCCCTTTAAGACATTCAAAAATGTGGCTACTGTTAAAAGCTAAGAATTGTTGGTCATAAAAGAATCATGAGCAACCTACTTTAGAAATCCTCTAAGACTTTATTTGACAGAAAATATCATTGTCTGCTGATGACAATATCAGCCTGTTTTAGTCGTGGCGTTTGCACAACAATGACATAAATGTTAAGTATAACCAATCCTCAAAGCAACTGTTGGTATTGAAAAAGAGTATTGGCAAATCAGGGCAAGTCATTTGTAAAGCCAAAGGGAAACAACATGAAGTGATTTGTGACACAATGAGAAGCGCAAAGTGTCATGTAGCATAAAGAAAGAGAATTCAATGGATGTTTCATGGGAAATAAACTGTCTGTGCGATGCGACTTAATCACTAACAACTATCAGTTTCAATGCAGTTGGGGAAAGAGAATATTAATAGTAGAGCTAATAAATCAATATTCAACAAAATTGATATTTGGATGATGGAAAATTAGTATAAAATATGAATGACACATGTCTTATATGCATATTGAGGGCACGTTAAGAATCAGGGCTGGGCATCCCAACCATATCAGTTGTAGAAGTATGAGTTATAAACATTGTGACAACAGCAAAAAAAGATCTTCTATTTGTAGATAATTTTTTAAAGAAATTATATCCATTAATTTCGAATTATGGCCAATATCTTGATGTCATGTTTTCCACCTGTTACATTGACATTAAGGTGTTCCAACACACAACTTGATCACTTGAATCAATCACCTCAGATCACACGGACATGGCCACTTGAGTGAAATTGTGATCAAGGTGTTAGCATGAGTTTAATAGCCTGTGTGATGGACAGGGGTGTAGCCAGCTTTCTTGGTCAGGGGAAAAAATTGCAGTTACATCATACATACATACCGGTTTTGTTTTTAGAGAGACTGTACACGTCTTAGAGCTTCCAAAAAAGGCTTTTCAGCCTTTTTTAAATATTTTATATTTTTCACTATTTTCGCCCATGATCGGGATGAAAAGGGGTTTATTGGGATAATGTCCGCGTGTAGCGCTCAAACAATTTGTATTTTACAATATTTTGGCCCATGATCAGGTTGAATTTTGGTGGAAAAGGGGCTCCTTGCCTCTTTTCTTTTCCTTTGCCCTCCAGATTTTCTCTCTTCATTTTTTTTTCAGGGGTACTATAAAAATAATTTTCCCACAGGGGTGATACTACACATAACACCTGGGTCAATATTCGTATTGTGGGCCCTTTTCATATCTTGCAATGCCAAGGTGATGTGCCCCCAAGGGTTTAAAAGGGAAAAAAGTAAAGAATATAAATTAAAATAAAAAATTTCCCTAACCGGGGGTGTGACACTCACTATAAGTGTCTCGTGTCAATATTCCTATTTTGGGTCCTTTTCATACTAGAAAATACCAAGAAGGTATGACCCCCCTCTCCCGACAGTGGTATACCACAATATACTGCCGAAGCACCATGGCTCAGCTATGGTGTGGTAACCGATATCATGTTGGTAAAAAGGACTAATTTAACACCATAGGTATGTCTCAGATTCAGAGCTTGTGAAGACTTATCATCATTTTCACTAATTTGGGATGGTAGTTCACACAATTCTTAGAAAAATGTAACCCCAAATGACAATTTATGACGTTCAAAAAGAAGACCCTACGTGTCCTTATACCTAAAATATTGAGCCGTAGCCCAAACAAGACACCTCAAACGTTTACGCCGCAGAATGCTGAAAATCCGACCGTTTTACGCTTTTTTGTATTAAATGTGCATGTAGTAGCACTTTTATATTTTAGTAACCCCAGGCACCTCCCCCTTCCCACTTTACCTTTTGCCAGAAATTAGGTTCAAAACAATATTTGAATCACGCTTCATTGGCTGATTTATTCTATTTATTCAGCAAGATCCTGGACAGAATAGAAAATTGGTTCAGTTTAATCATCTTTAGCAAAGGGGGTAATTTTCACCATTTATAGACCTGTTTAGGGATCACATTCCCATGTACAAGTACAGCATAGCTACTCAATCAAGATCTAAGAACCCTCTAGGCATAATTGTAAGTGTAATTGAACACCACACCTGTAACTTAAGTATGTAGCATATTGTTAAAGTAACACCTGCTTGAAATGCTGTTATGGTTTAAAAATGCGTATCACCTGTATGTTGGGAGTGAAATTGTACAAAGTAATGCACGCGTACTGAGATGTTGATGCACGAGCTCCACAAGGTGCATTAGACGCATCTCAGTACAAGTGCATTATTTTGTACAATTTCTCGAGCAATCTAAATTATGTGCTTGTTACTATTTTTATAACAAAATTGTCACTAAAACTAAAAATGCTGGAAAATGCCAACAAAATATAAATGCATCCACCCACAAGAAAAATGAACGCGCTCGTAAGCAATTCGCGTTTTTTTATGTCGAGCATATGTAGGCATTTACAGCTGAAAAATAGGAGATAACGCTGACGAAACTTCGGCCAGGTGCAAGTGACCTGGAGAAGGTGTCGCCGTAGATAGCTGGTCGGGGTATTTTTATAGGACAAGTGTAGCCGACAATCAGGCGGTACTCTGATCGGAACCGACTGTAACGAGGTCTTTTATCATAGATCATCTCAGTCTGCCCCGCCATTACCAGAGAGCGGAGATTTTTGGTTCTCACTATCAAGGAGGTTATGAATGCATTATCAAACATTACCTTTGGTTTTGGTTTTTGATTAGAAGGATGAGTGAATGTTCACTCCTATGTGAATGAAAACATTTTAGTAACCTGTATAATAAGCTACCAGACATTATTCATTAACTTATACATTTGCTAGTAATACTAATTTGATTGGAAGGATGGGTGAATATTTACTCCTAGGTGAATGAAAGCATTTTAAGTAACCAGTATAATTTATTTAAACTATTTGATGTAGTGTATGCTTTGATGGTTATTAAATAGTCGGAACCTTCTTGCAAGCTTTAAAGTGATCTAAGTGTAGTGAAGTGTACGCCTTTAATAGGATCCATTTGTCGGTTACACTTTTCATATGTCTGATTTAATGACGTAAGGCATGAATATCTATTGGATCGCATGTATCACGTTTATTCTTAAGGTAATAAATAGGATTCATTTTGTCGGTTACACTTTTAATATAGTCTGATTTAATGATGTAAGATATGTATATATACTGGATTTCTTATTATTCTTGGAATCAGAAGTGAGGTTTGCGACCTTGTAATACTTCTTGGTAGTAGGTGAGTGATCATGGTACCATTATCCAGAAAGATAAAATATCACTCCACTGTGGAAGGAGGGGAAAACAGTAATGACCTGTTCATCACTGATGTTGGAATTGTTCCCAAACCATTTGCTCAATGTATGCAGTATATTCTTTTTAATATACATTAACAAACCAGTATGTTTAAGAAATAGTTGTACTATTGGATGTCTTAAAATGTTGGTACCCATTAATGTGACAGATTTCATGGTATTGTCACAATTTCTTGACCATCGGTGAAGGTCAACATCACAGAATTACCCATAACTTTCAACACTATATCTATCTATAACCATTATCGGATCCACTGAGACCAAAATCAGAAATTTCGAAACTAAATTACTGCATTGCCATTACCAACTTCCTCATTACCTCAGTGAAGCTAACTGATGTTCAAATCCGCAAGACCCTGGCTAACTTGGTTTGAAAGCTATCAAGTACTTGCTTTTATGTCCATTTTCTTGTTTGTTTGTTTTTTGTTTTGTTTTTTGCTTCTTATTCTTGCATATACATGTACTTCATTTCATTATTGCCAACTTTGGCCTGATAGGCACAGATCATGTCACATTGTATCCATAAACTTAAGATAGCTAAGGTTATCTAGTAACCAGGGTATATCTACCAATTATAGTAGACATAGATGAAGGCATAGATGAACACACCAGTCTCAGTACAATTGACACAGGAAAATGGCTTAAATCTGACTTTAAGTAGTTGCGGCACCATCTGAACAAATAAAGTAATTGAATGACCACAGGTTTCAGTATGTCAGCATTTGTAAGAGTGAAATGACAACTTTTTTTAAATAGTAGTCCCGTGGCAAGGCTACAGTACATTCCCCTGCAAGTATAGACCTGAAATTTCCCAGCTTATTTTACTATTTTCTTAGCCTCTTCCATCTTAAAGCTGCAGCCTGCAACAAGTCCATTTGACTCTCCTTTTTAGGTTTAACAGCATTGCTTTTGTTCCCGGAAGTAACTTAGGGAAACATAACACCACGGTTGTTTGATGTGATCATTTATTAATGTTTCTAACAAAACATTGCATAATTTTCAATTATAGACCTTTACAATACCAACACTAATATACACATATATTTTGTAGCTATTTTCAACTTAGATTTTCTTTTCTTAATCAAATTTTTCATCTTTTTCTGCCTTTATGTGTTTGTATTCTACAAACTGTATATTTGTGTGCAAATTGAGGGCGCTATTTACATATATTTTAGATTTAACCCTGGATTTAATTTAGCCCAATAATATGAGCTATTCCTTTAATTTCATGATCAAAAGAAGTTCCTTGTTATGTTAATCATTTTTATGATGTTTTAATGCCAGTATACAAGTGTCTACTCATGACATGAGCAAAAACCATATTTGCTATCGGCATAATACTGATGTATTGTACCAATAAGCAGTTTCTCATTCTACATAGAATCATATGATAAGGAAATACCATATTAGACAATAGGGAATCACCCCATACTCACAGGAGTAAAAGATGTGAACCGGTGATGTAAACTATCTATCACCAAAACTTGTGTCAATTCCATGCTGTAGTAATTTGGCAAACCAAACATCATTGCAGTGTGACACCTATCTAAGCTGAATTGTGTGATGTTACAAGCTATTCAGTACACGAATCCATGTGTGATATTATTGGCATAGTTAGGCTTATAGTATGATAATCGCAGGAGTGATATGATACTTTTAAGTTCAAAGCTGTGAGTTATATAACACCAAATCCTGTGCCATATAAATCTTTCTTTACCATCTTAACTAAGACATGAAGATCATGTGTCAATCCCATGTTTCATCAGGATGGTAATTAGGAAAACCAAACATCATTGCTGTGTCACAAACTGATGTTACAAATTGTTCAGTACACGAGAACAGGTCCTTGGTGTATCCTATTCCTATAATAGCATAGTTTGCCGGCTTCTAAATGAAACGATAACTTCAAAGGAGGACAAATTTCATGACAGCAAATAATAAATCGAACTGTTCTGATGGATGACCATGTCACTAAGCACCACCTGTTCAGGTGTTTTACTTCTATTAACCTATAAATAGCAAATAGCACCAACAAACAATTGGTACTTTTGCCAAATTTTCTCCTATTTAGGAACTCTTCTGTCTGAAATGATTTCTCCTGGTAATGTTTGGGAAGAGGGAATCTGATATGAAGCAATCAGCTTTCACCATAATTACACATGTTGTCATAGGAGTCTTGGGCTTGTCATGAATAACATGTGCAAAAATGTGTGACTATAAGAGAAGTTTCAAGGCAGTCATTAAGAAATGAGCAGGGTATTTTTGGGATAAATGATCATCTTATGTTTAACAAATGTTGTATTTTACCACCATCCTTTACTCCCCACCATTGAGTTTCACTCTGATTGTTTGCTCCTAGTGGTAAAGCATGCATTCCCTAGCATTATTAAGTGAGTTAAGAGTGGGTGTGACACATTTTAGCTTACACAATTTAAGCACGAATCTATTCTGCCTCCGATGTTCCATATAGATAGTGAGAGGTTTAACAAACTAAAGTCTCTACTGTGCTGACGTTAGGAGGACATGGGAATAATACTTAAAGGGTTGTGCATACGCAGAAACTTGGCAAGCTTTTGATTTTTTTGGGACTTTATACAAAAAACGTTCTGGTGTTTAACTTAATTTATGTCTTCTAATTTTAAGTTTGCTCAATACTGTAGCTACATACAAGACTCCAAAGCAGACACAACCTGTCAGTTGACATTAATCACTTTCGACTTTCAAACTGTTCATTTATTCATTACATATGAAATTCAACTGTTTACTGAAGTCCTGTTACAAGAAAGTGTGAGTGTTATTTGTATGAGCCTGGGCATTCTGTCATGCTCTTTAATTTCTAGTTCAATCATTAATGCCCAATTCTATTGGTGGATTAAACCATACTATTTGGTGCATGATATTACTATTATTCTCATTGGTCAGTTACTCAATCAATTATTACTAGCAACTGAAAGATTGATTGAGGCATTGGTAGAGTAAATCACATAGTCTAGTCTGGATGTCATACCAGATGTCACTTCTTATATGTATAGGAAGATAGATGGCGTTGTGCATTTAATTTTATCATATCAGATTTGATATTTCTTTATCTAAACTTGCTACCTGCCAGATAGATAAATAGACGGTTGAGCATCATGCAGTTATTGTTAACTACATGTATGCACACAACACAGGGGCACTCACATAGGTAATTGACCCCGTACTGGTAGTGCTGTGCTGTGGGTATATGAGATGAACTAGTTAGCGTCATATATCAAAAAGTATAAAAGCTCTGATTTTAGTACTTGCTCTATGTTTCAATTACTTATTCTTTTCAAAATATCTGAATTTTTTATCCGGTACAAGCTTTAATAACGGGGGAGCATGCATTTGTATGAGAAAGGAAATCTACCATTTTATCCAAACTCCCGTGTTAATCCAATGCACATTTTGCTTCACCGGGCCGCCCTGACTTGGTCGCGTTTGGGAGAGGGGTACCACCAAACCGTAATAGGTACAAATTTAGTACTTTCTTTCAATCAAGTATGGTTTATTTTCTACATGTCAATCTTTAAATTATTAGCATAATCCTTATAATAACGGTGGAGCGCCTTGATGAGTAAATGATAGCAAACCAGTGAAAAATCCCCAAAACTCAGTCAGTGCAGCTCCGCCCGTGCATGTCAATAGCGTCATTATCGATTGGATTAGTCGACCGTAGCGGACAATTCGATCGCTCATTGGATTAATATTATCACGTGGTAAGAAATGTGCATTGGACAATCGATTACTATAATGGTTTAGTACTGCATATTTCGGTTTAATCTTCACTAAACGGGTTTATGGCTGAAAAGGTCACGGTGAATTTGCCGTGGACAAAACTGCACTATGGAACGCCTCAACTCAGAAAGGAGTCCTTTGTGAGCAAAGGATTTTCTGGCTCTCCACCCTCGAAATGTTACATGCCTAACAGGGTGTTACAGTGCAACCATTGGATGATATGAGAAGTAATTCGTTTCCATTACTTTCTCAAAAGTATATGGTGGTTGACAAAGCAAAATGTTATATAGTTATGGCTATAAGAACAACATTCTGAGCTGAGCTTTATAGGGGATGTTAGTTGTGGTTAGAAGAATGGCAGTCGGACCTTTGCTTCTTCATACTAGTTGTGGTTAGAAGAACAACATTCTGTCCTTGTTTGTTTTTTATGTTAGTTGTAATAGAAGAATAGAATTCTGACCTTGACGCAACGTTCCCGGAACCACCGCTAGGTGGCAGCACACGACGAAAGCTTTGAGTTTGATGGAACACCTTAATTACTTTCATATGGAAAAACCAGGTAATGTTCTGAGATGCCCGAGATATCTATGATGTAGCCACTACATTGTAGCGCATGGAATGCCTTAGAATGGTTTCAAAAGGGTTGGAAAAGCTGATAAATATACGAAACAGCATAGATCTGGGCCAAACAAGTGCATTTAATCGACAGATCTAATAGACCCGTGACGTCTGCGTGACGTCATGGGTCTATACATGTACAGGTAGCCGGGTATAGCCCCTTCATCTGGCCAGACGCCACCAACGGCATCTATCTCTAGTTCCGAAAAAACTCTGGGTTTTTTTAGGATGTTAGTTGCAGTTAGAAGAATAGCATTCTGATCTTAGCTTCTTTAGGATGTTAGTTGCAGTTAGAAGAATAGCATTCTGGTCTTTGCTTCTTTAGGATGTTAGTTATGGTTAGAAGAATAGCATTCTGGTCTTTGCTTCTTTAGGATGTTATAGTTATGGTTAGAAGAATAGCATTCTGATCTTTGTTTCTTTAGGATGTTAGTTGCAGTTAGAAGAAGAGCATTCTGATCTTTGCTTCTTTAGGATGTTAGTTGTGGTTAGAAGAATAGCATTCTGATCTTTGCTTCTTTAGGATGTTAGTTATGGTTAGAAGAATAGCATTCTGATCTTTGTTTCTTTAGGATGTTAGTTGCAGTTAGAAGAATAGCATTCTGATCTTTGCTTCTTTAGGATGTTAATTGCAGTTAGAAGAATAGCATGCTGGTCTTTGCTTCTTTAGGATGTTAGTTATGGTTAGAAGAATAGCATTCTGATCTTTGTTTCTTTAGGATGTTAGTTGTGGTTAGAAGAATAGCATTCTGATCTTTGCTTCTTTAGGATGTTAGTTATGGTTAGAAGAATAGCATTCTGATCTTTGTTTCTTTAGGATGTTAGTTGTGGTTAGAAGAATAATTCTGATCTTTGCTTCTTTAGGATGTTAGTTGCAGTTAGAAGAATAGCATTCTGATCTTTGCTTCTTTAGGATGTTAGTTGTGGTTAGAAGAATAACGTTTTGAACTTGACTTCTTTGAGATATTAGTTGTTGTTAGAAAATCATTCTGCAGTTGGCTTCCTTGTGATGTTAGTTGCGGTTACAAGAATAACAATTCTGATCTTTAGTTCTTCAGGATACTAGTGAAATACCGTAAAACCCTGTCTTGAAGCATATATAGTGTTTTTGATGAAAGCTAAATTAATATGATACAGCCGTAAATATGCCAATACAATTGATTGGTCTTAAAATAATACTTGTTGTATACGCTTGTATCTGTACTTTATTTGCTCAAACCCCATAATGTTATGTTGTTTATCGAGGGCACCTACCTGGATTAATTTAGCTTTCATCAAAAACATTCTATATGCATGTAGACGAGGTTTTACGTAGAAGAACATCATTCTGACCTTGGCCTCTTTTGGGATGTTAGTTGTGGTTAGGAGAATAACAGTCTGACCTTTGTTTTTTTAGGATGTTAGTTGTAGTTAGAAGAATAGCATTCTGATCTTTGCTTCTTTGTGATGTTAGTTGTGGTTAGAAGAATAAGAATTCTGATCTTTGCTTCTTCAGGATACTAGTGAAATACGGTAGAAGAACATCATTCTGACCTTGGCCTCTTTTGGATGTTAGTTGTGGTTAGAAGAATAAAATTATGATCTTTGCTTCTTCAGGATACTAATGAAATAGAAGAATATTCTGACCTTGGCTTCTTTGATGTTAGTTGTGGTTATAGCCTCGTTTGTTGACTGGGTTGACTTCAAAGGCTGGTTCATGACTAATTAACAAAGCACATGTGATAGATTGAAGCAAACCAAGTCAACTATTGACCAAATTTACATATTAATCAGGGATGCAAATTGTCTGAGTGTACGGAATGTAGGATATCTGTTTCATTTTAAGGATTTCTGTTCATACCTACTTACATGCTTGTGCTAAATTATACATTTAAACCGTACATTATTTATTGGAACGGTTATCAAAACTCACAACACATGCTTCTGAGATGTGACTATCATTACAGTTTTGCCATAGTGACAATTACCAAATCACTACAAACTGACCCCTATGTATTAAACCTATCCATGAGGGCAACATTCTTGATATTTTACAGGGTAAAGATGTTTTTATGATTGCTGCGCATTCTTGATGCCTCGCTTAAGACACCTAATAGATTATACAGGTTTTAGTATTGTTTCCAAAACAAAAGGCAACAAAACCAATTATTTATTTTGTTTGGCTATGTCTGAAAAAATATTTCCAACTTCCGACTGATTTTGCTCGATCACACCACATAGCCTATTTGTAGCTATGGAAAAACAGGATGATATATAATACTGAGGTGTATATAACAAGAACAAAACAATAGAGACTGTGTAACCCTACCACAAAAATCATTGTTTCTGATGTGTAAAAAGTTCTGTGCAAGGGTAGTGTTACTCTAACTGGTTAGCAAGTAGCATATAGTGAAGAGTTGGTGGTAGCATTACAATATAAATTGCTGGCTTATCACAAATTGACAAATTGCATACTTTTAAAGCAATGTTCGTTTAATTAGCCAGGGTTGCAGTAAAAAGGATTATGTTTGAAATCCCATTTTTGGCATATACACCTCGAATTAAGGGCAGACCTAATCTCCTAATTACTGTATGTGTAATCCCTGACTAGTGTTTGAGGCTCATGTTACATCACATGTTATTTCACAGAGTCGGATTGGACAATAAGTATGTATTACTTGGACTGGAGGCTAAGTAACTTACCATATAGGTTAAACGGTGAATACCTAAGGTTATGGATATATACGGGACAAAGACATGCTATTGTTACGCTATTTTATAAATTTAAAAAAAATAACATCTTGGCTGAAATCAAATACTCAAATTCCAACTGTATTTAAGAAATCTGGTGAACGTGGCATTTCAACTTACAATGCTGTGAGCTCTATATAAGAACTGTATCTCTGCCAAATATGGCAAATATAACATAATTTGCACAATAGTTACAGCAATCTATTGGACAATTTCATACCTATACACACAAGTTTATTACTTCTCGTGTACTGTCTCCTCATAGTACATATGTTGTAATCTTTGTCATATCAGATTCTCTCAAAGAGAAGTTGATCTGATGACTGTGGCTGCTGAAATTGCAGTGAAATGTAGATTTAATGCACAGTTGTGATTAACTTACTGCGAAACAATGAGTTTTTCAGTTCATGAGGCGAAGTTTTAATTTTTAACATTGTGGTGACCCAAAATCTATATAGACACATTAAAACTTAAAACCTACATTAAATAATATTCTTAAACACTTGAGAAAGTTCCTGCTACCTTATTGGTTCTTAGCCGACTGATATTACATAATATAATACGTAACAACAACGGGACTGATCGATAAGCCCTAGGTAAAATGTAGGATTTAATTTGATTACAATCTGGTATACTTATGATTAATATTTAATATTTGTATTTAAAGTGTTTAAGAATAAGAATAAATGTATTGTTTTTAGCCGCTGCCATGTATCCGTCGTCTTATATACCACAGGCGACATTATTATTTTTGGGCGTAAAACTCAGCTTCACCTTGTTGTTCCACTTAAATTAATAACACCCCCCTCCCAAGATGACATTGGGCTTTCCCACAGCTTTCCCCCCTCAATATTGCTTGGGAATTCCCATCAGGAAATGTCAAAGAACATCCCATTTCCCGTCCAGATGCACATCGGAATGTAAAAATTGGGAATTCCTATAACTTTCTGGTGCAAATGCATGTAAATCCCAATTCCCAAATGTACACTCTAAATATTTGGCTGGGAACTCTCATGTTATGTTATGGATGGCTCGGGAAATTGCATATAATTTTGCGAAATCATTCATGGGAAATCCCACATTTTGTTTTAAACTTAACTTTGTCATCTTTGGACGATAGATGCACGGCAGCAGTTACATTATAATCAATACCTTTATTCTTTAAAATTAATAGAAAATGTACAAAAAGGGATATAGCAGAAATAGCCTAGGCAATGTATGTGGTCCTTGTGTTCTTGTACAATTATTTAAATTAGTATCTTTAATTGCTTTGAATCTGTATTTTCTTTATCCTATCATATTTTTCTGTTCTTCAGAAAGCAGTACCATGTTTAGCTACTGTAACCTATATATAATATAGGTCAAATTTATTGAGTACTGATATTACATTGATTTATGAGGATCTGATGGATGGACACTTGTACCTACTGTATGTCACTTGATCCAATAAAGTGAATATATGTCATCAGTTGTGATCAAGCAACATGAGCTATTGTTTAAAATACTCATTTTGATTGGTGGTCACATGAAAGTGTGTCACTTTGTTTTGTCTGAGGATGGTCACATAAACACTCATATTCTCAAAAGCCATGAGGCTTTTCTCAGTACCAATTACGCCAGTTTAAAGAGGTTTCTCAATAGGAATTAAAAGTGGCTTTTGAGATATGAATAAATGGTAAAAGGAGGCAGATCTCATTTTGTCTGTTCATATCACATAGCCTAAACTATATAGGTTGGTTCAAAGAAGTTTAGAAGCTTAGTCTCCAAGTTTGCATGTCACTCATGGAGGGATAAATATACGGTGTGTCATAACCCAGCAAACACAAAAACGTTTTAAAAACATTTTAAATAAGTTATATTTTGGCTTTTGGTTTAGGTAAAAACGTTTTAATAACATTAAAATGTCGGGTTATATAAAGGTCATGATAACGTTTTAAAACGTTTTGTATGGAAACACACTACAACAATATTTTTAAATGTTTTCAAAAAATGTTATTGTAAACTATTTTTGCAAACGTTTTTGCCAAATATTGTGTCAATACTTAAATAACATTATGTTAAAATATTTGAACCCAGCAAACACCGAAATGTTCTTAAAATGTTTTTTCAAAACCTTTTAATAACATTTAAATGTCGGGTTATATAATTGGTCATGAAAACGTTTTTAAAACGTTATTGAAAATATTTTGGGCAAACATTTTTCGCAAAATATTTTTCAACCCCAAAATAACATTCTGTTTAGAATGTTTTGTATCAAGTTTTCAAGAATGTTTTTGGAATGTTATTAAAACGTTTTTATACCCTTTATATAACCCGACATTTAAACGTTTTCTGTAAAACATTTTTGTTTGCTGAGCAGTAGATTATCAAAAATATTTTTAAGGTTATGAAAACGTTTTATACTCTTAATATACCCTTCATATAACCCGACATTTAAACGTTTTCTGACAACCTTTTATAACCTTTTGCGAATGATGTCGAAAACGTTTTGTGTTTGCTGGGAAGTTTGTTCCTCCCCCATAAGAAAACCACTTTAAGATGCTTTAAATTAAACTTACACAATTAATTTGATATTAATTTGTTACTGGTTATTGTTTTAGATTAATTAAAATGTCACTTAGCAATTTATTTGAAGTTGTTGTCTCTTTATGGTCAGTCAGTATTGTTTTTCCATTGAAATCTGAGGTTTGCAGATCTTTGAATCCGTCAACACATACAAAATTAGCTTTAAAAATGTAGAACAACGGCCGACATATATTTTCTTTGCAATGCGCCTTTGGATTCATTGTAGCTAGTAGCCCAAAGGCAAATAAACAGAGGGGGTACTTCCATATTGATGCTACGCTCCATGGGAAGTCGGAATATAGGCGGAACGGACTTTCGACACACGGCATAGTTGAGCCGTGTACCCATCAGACTTTGCTTCTGTAGTTTGTGCTTGTATGTAATCTATGTGTAGTTCATCATGTTGATCGCTCATGTTATGTACTATTTAACTTTTTAATGTTCATGCTTTAAAGATACCAATTACATTCAGAATTGCTTCTTTGCAAAAAAATGCTGGAGATTTTAAATGTGCAATATTTTGGTAACAACTACCAATATGGTAGCTTTCTCGTAGATTTATGGGTCTATATCATTACTATATGAAAGCTGAGCTATCCTGGTTTAATATCTGTGGTTGGTTCAAACATTGTTGTACATAAGGAGTAAAAGATGACACCATTTATTTTTCTTATGTAAATATACACATTATTGGTACAGGTATATACAGATTACATTAAATTTCAGAGAGCCAACATATATATTACCTGCATTTGATTATTATGTATACAGTGGCTGTTTAAATGATAGCCATAGCTATAGTGTGGTGTGTGGTGAAGGGTCCATGTGTGTTTTACAGGCTGGAGTGTCCATCTCTCTTTTCAAGTGCAGCGAATCTCTCTACCTTCCCAGCATAAGCTGATACCCATTTATACACCTGGGTGGAGAGAGGCAATAAAGGTTAAGAGTCTTGTGTAAAGGCACAACACGATGGTACCACCACAGAGGCTCAAACCTGCAACCCTCCGATTATGAGTCGGAACCCCTATCGCTAGGCCACCATGCCATCAATTGTGGTGTAATAAATGTCAATAAAATTTCTTAGCCATTTGAAGTGAAGTCTCTTTTATGTCTATGTAGTATATAGAGAGAGGAGAGGTAGAGAGTTAGAGGGAGAGGTGGAGAGAGATACGGAGAGGGAGAGAGAGACACGTAAGTAGTCACATAAGTAATCATATTACAGAATATAAGTAGGCTAATTGTTATATAACAGCAAGAAACTATCCTTTTAAAATGTAAAAAACATACTTTTTACTGAAAAAAGCACCAATAATTAGAGTTCCCATTAGAATTGAAGATATGTGTCATATAAACACTCATGGAATTCAAAGAAAACAACAAAATATAAATAATTTTTACTAACCCTAAGAAAAGCAATACACTTATATTAAATTAAAATAACATACTTACGGCTACATACAGCTCTTAAAAAATTAAAGCTGTACATTTGAATTTGAACCCATTTTAATAAGAATAGAAGTGAGTGTTCCCATTTTTATTGTCAAGAAGAGTAATAAGTGAATAAGGTGAATGTATAACATGTATCGCATGTCTCCACCGATGTCTGCACCTGCCTTTGTGATCGCAAATTAAATAGCACCTCGTATTTAAAAAGTCACTTTTTACAACATTGTCTGTTTCATGCTTTCATTATCAAGCATCACAAAAACACTGTGGACTGTGACAGAGCGTTTTAATATAGCCCATTTTTACGATGTATAAAGACGGAAGTAGACTTCGTTGTGTACACATTTTCTTTGCTCACAATTTTGTTTTGCTCAAATTTTTGTGTTATCATTTCTGCACTTGTTTGAGCTCCTGGTGTAAGTTTCATAAAGGAGTACTAAATGCTAAAGACAGTGACAGTTGCCTTGAGTTAATTTTTCACAGCAAAACATTCTATTTCAGAAAATTACAAATTTATTTTGTTGCATTTTATTAAAAATAGATTAGGAGTCATGCTTTGTTGATCAGCAGCATGTTAATACTGTATCTAGGGTGACATGCATAAGGCCTAACTATTTTTTAAATCCGTAATGACCGATTTTGTTTTTTGAAGGGCATACTCTATTATATCAAACCTTAATTTCATCTACCCCACGTTGGGGCCATGCCAGCTCTTAATGGCCCTGTATCTACCCCCACATGGGCAATGCCAGCTCTTGGTGGTCCTGTATCTACCCCCACAGCTCTTGGTGGTCCTGTATCTACCCCCCACAATGGGGGCAATGTCAGCTCTTGGTGGTCCTGTATCTACCCCCACAATGGGGGCAATGTCAGCTCTTGGTGGTCCTGTATCTACCCCCACAATGGGGCAATGCCAGCTCTTGGTGGCTCTCGATCTACCCCCACAATGGGGCCATGCCAGCTCTTGGTGGTCCTGTATCTACCCCCACAATGGGGCAATACCAGCTCTTGGTGGTCCTGTATCTACCCCCACAATGGGGCAATGCCAGCTCTTGGTGGTCCTGTATCTACCCCCACAATGGGGCAGTACCAGCTCTTGGTGGTCCTGTATCTACCCCCACAATGGGGCACATGCCAGCTCTTGGTGGTCCTGTATCTACCCCCACAACGGGGCACATGCCAGCTCTTGGTGGTCCTGTATCTACCCCCCACAATGGGGCCATGCCAGCTCTTGGTGGCCCTGTATCTACCCCCATAATGGGGCAATGTCAGCTTTTGGTGGTCCGTATCTACCCCCACAATGGGGCATGCCAGCTCTTGGTGGTCCTGTATCTACCCCCATAATGGGGCCATGCCAGCTCTTGGTGGTCCTGTATCTACCCCCACAATGGGGCAATGCCAGCTCCTGGTAGTCCTGTATCTCAGCATCCTACCAATTGAGACATTGTGCATGGCAGCTATTCATTTCTTGCATATTTATATATCATCTTTACCTTTCGCAAACATTTTGTCTTAATTCAAATACACCAAAGAGTAGAGATTTGATTTGATTAATAGTGGACCAACACTCCTGACATACTCGAGTGGGCCAATGTTATTACATGGATTCGTTTCACAGCAACTCGAAAGTTCTGATGATGTGAATTCTAATTTTACTAAATAAATATCAGTTTGTACATTGTTTGAAAGACATGCAAGTATGCTCACTGTTGTGTGTTTGATTAATATACAGACTTGGTTTCACTGAGTTTCAATTGATTATTATTAATTATATATCACAAAAAAGGGGTTTCCCCATTCGCATGAAATCTATAGCTCAACACCAATATCAACATTAGATGTTTTACTTCATATCAGCAATAGCTACTTCATCCACACCAATATCAGTAGTAGATGGATCCTTTAATGTCTACTTCATCAATATCAACAGTGGATGTGTACCTCATATCGGCAATATATAGCTACTTCATCCACACCGATATCAGCAGTAGATAGCTATTTTTCTACACCAATACCAGCAGTAGATAAAGGTATAGGTGGGGCAGAGTGCCCCCTGACAAAAATGAAAGAGAAAAGTGCCCCTCGAAAAATGAATAAGAAAATCAGAAAGGCAAATGAAAAGAAAAGGGGCAAGGAGCCTGTTTCCAACCAAACTTTTGCACTCTTGTGTGCACATATTTAATAAAGTCCTTTTGGGGAGCTTGAAGACTTTGACATGTACAGCGTCTCTAAAAAAAACCCGCTACAAGTATATATCCCACTGATAATACCAGCTTAACAGCGTACGTACAGGCCTGATGTTTAGGTCATATCAGCAAAAAATAGCTTCGATCCACCAATATCAGCAATAGAGAGCTACTTATCCAGGGGCGTAGCCAGCTTTCTTGGTCAGGGGGGGGGGGGGCAAACTAAAATTTTTGGGGCACAGACGAAAAAATTGCAGTTGCATCATACAATACATAGAGGCTGTATGTCTTCGAGCTTCCCAAAAAGGGCCTTATTGGGATGGTGCGCGCGTAGTGCCAAAAAAATGGTATTTATCGCCCATTATCTGGCTAAAAAAGGGCTTTATTGTAACAATGTGCGCACATAGCGCGGAAAAATTTTGTATTTTACACTATTTTGGCCCTGAATTTTGCTAGAAAAGGGGGTCCTTGCCCTTTTCTTTTCCTTTTCCCTCCTGATTTTCTCTTTCATTTTTTGTCAGGGGGCACTTTTTCTTTCATTTTTTTGTCAGGGGGCACTCTGTCAATAACGTTATTTACACACACAACTTTTGAGCACTAACAAACCATGACGCATTGCACATCTGCCAAGAAACGAAGCGATGACCATTGCTGATCAACCGTTTTGTCGTGACCTTACATCACCTCATCTTTTATAAAGAGATAAATATCTCTTGATCACAATTAAAGCAATATTGTAACATGAATTTGCTGAGGATACCCCAATTTTTCCAAAATTTTGATTTTTACACAATTGTGGTGTACTTTAATAAACTAACATAATAAAAAGCAAAGCTGTAGGATGCTTATTAGGCTTTAAAAAAAACTATTTTATTTTTTTGCGACATACAATATCAAGAAATGCAAGTTCACCACAAAGTGCCTCAATGATTTATAGGGTTTCTTAGACTTGTTTTTTGATACCCGAGTTATAATACAGGCAAAACATTTTTGTATATTTTATACCAAATATGAAAATTCAAATATGAAAAAAAAGCCAAAAAACACAACCCTGTTTTTTCAGATTTTAGGGTTGGTCGAGAAGGGCAATACATATCCTTTTTTAAGGCTTTATTTGTGACAAAATTTGAGATTTTTAATTAAACGACCGAACATGACATTTAATTTGTATGTTTGAACATTTTAGTCAAACTCATTGCTGCAATCATTCACTGTTCACATAAATCATTGACCTATTAAGGGCTGGGGTATGAACGTTTGGACAGTATTTATTTTGGGACATTAGAGCACATCAGACATATCGAATTGCATTCTGAATACGAAGAATGTCATTCTGATATCAAATAATTTTGATTTTTGAAATTCGCAATTTAATACACATTTTATGGCAAATCATTAAAATTGATATTTTTGATATTTAACAGTACTTGAAGTAAACTTTATAAATCTGATGATTTATACTTAAAGTGTATGTAGGTGGGATGAAAAGCCGACGATCAATTGAAAATTTTGACCTTTCGTATTGAAGATATGGATTTTTTTTCCCAAAACACCAAAAAAAAATTAGGTCTTTTTGGGAAAAAAATCCATATCTTCAATATGAAAGGTCAAAATTTTCAATTGACCGTCGGCTTTTCCTCCTCCTGCTACATACACTTTAAGAATATATCATTAGATTTATATAATTTACTTCGAGGACTGTTATATATATCAAAAATTTGAAAAATATCAAATTTTTATAATTTGTCATAAAATTTGTATTATATTGTGATTTTTAAAAATGAAAATTATTTGATATCAGAAAGACATGCTTCGTATTCAGAATGCAATTCGATAGGTCTGAGGTGCTCTCATGTCCCACAAAAAATACTGTCGAAACACAATAAATGCTCATTTTGGATCCCTTAACAATGCATATATTTACTATGTGTCCTTATGTTACCTACATCTTATGCGCCAATTGACTTCAGTAAAGGTCGAAGCACTGATACTTGACAAGATATGCACGGGAACTAAATAGAAATTTTCTTTGTTTTACCTTATTTGTTCAGCTCAAAATTGAAAAGGGACATATCTGATATAAAACTAGTAACATTTTGTTAATAAAAAATAAGACAATAACAACATTTTGCTTTGTAGGCCTATTTGTTTTATATATTTTTTATTCAGCACTTTTTGGAATGCAACAATCATGCAAACATTTGTACATTGATTTCAAGTTTGTTCAAATTTTTCACACACATTCATCTTCATTATGTACATTAGAACTTACAGTTACAATTATTATACTTTCAGATATCCTGCACTATCCTCTCTCTCTCTCGCTCATCCTCTCTCCCAGTCACCCTCTCTCTCAATCTCTCCCCTTTTCACTATCTTAAGCACACATACATTTAAGCAAATAAATTGCTTATAAAATTATTATACACTTATATAAATACACAATCTTGTTAAATTCCAACTATTTTCATATTGAATTTATAAAAAATAATGATTTGTAATTGCCACAAGATAAGATTTGAAAGAACCAATGTTAATGGGCTATGCCAGTTGAAATCCATACACCCACTGTGGAAGACATACCCTTAGTCTTCCACACAAGGAGTGTGAATTTCATGTCACCACCATGCTACGATAATTGACCAAGTCATTTTTTTTAAAGTTTTGAGAACAAGTACAAAATATGGTTCAAGCATGCATCAGTTATATAATCACCCTATTCATATCTGATTATTCATTTTAATTGATCTCATTATCATTTGTTCTTGTGCAAAAGTTGGTGAATAAATATGTTTAAATGCATGCTTGGACAATTTGTTGCACTTGTTCTCAAAATTTCAAAAATGACTTGGGCAATTATCGTAGCAGGGCTGATATGGGGTTATCTGTATGGGTGACTCCATTTGATGTCAACATCCCTGTGTGGAAGATTAAGGTAATGTCTTCCATAGAGGGCATACGGATTGCAACTGGAATATATAGCTCAATTGCACAGGTAAAACAACATCACAAGAGTCAACAGAATTCATAGTCCAGCTGCCAAATGCAATTTTTCCACTTTGCTTTGGTGTTTGAATTTGTTGTGGGTGGATTTTGCTTCTCAAGACAATAAATTTCAAAAATGTGTTTACTTGCACTCAGTCAGCACTGGGCAAAATTGAGACAGTCAAATTCCACTCGGATGTCAAAACTCAAAACTGCTCAAATATTGTTGAAGACCTCAACTAATTATTCCCCTAGTCATAAAGATTTGTAATTTTACCTATCTGTGATGTATTGTTGTACAACCTACTGACAATATATGGCTAAAGACACACATAATTGGGAAATTTGTGAATATTTTTACAAGGCACCAATCTGATATCAAGTTGACAATAACTTTATCAGTGTTAGTGCCATTTCCTCAAGTGTTTCATAATTATTGGATTGATTAGATTAATTGATATTTTTAGGAATCCGATGGCATTGAGTCAGCCTTCCCACTGCAATTTGTGATGTACGCCCTCAGTGGTGGTGAGCATACATGTTTTGGAGTGACATGGAGTGATATTTTTGTGTGCAATGGGGTTGCGGATTCCCTCGGAAGCCTAAAGTTTTTTGTACATCATCATATCGTTAAATCAAGTTTAAAGTCATCGTTTGAGTTACTTTTATATAAAGGAGCAAGAACATAGATCCAAGTTTCATCTGAGAGTGTTATTGGCGTCTGTGGTGAGTGTATTACTCATAATTAAGGCTCAAATCAGGAAGGTAATTCATCGATATCAGTGACGAGTGGTGATCGTAACAAGCTTCGGTAGCCAGGAATTCGACAGCCATGGTATGGGACATCGTAGTTTTATCCCCAACATTTTAGTACAAAAAACTGTTATAGGATGCTCGAAGATATTCAACAAGAAGCTATAAGGCAACTGAGTATCAGATTAGATTTAACTTTGAAGCACACCAAGTGAAATTAGAACAATTTTAGAACTTCGTGTCATTTTGTCACGTATGTGTCACGCAGCCTACAGCTGCCCACGTTGTGAGTGAGGTCACAGGTCATGTAGTACGCAAGCCAGACGGTACCAGACACGATTTGCTGTGGTAACATCATCTGAATTTACAAAATAAAGGACTCGTCAACAAAAAGCAAGAGTCAAAATGGCAACAAATAGGAGCTCAAAAGGCTCAAAGAGCACATTTTCCAGATCAATAAAAAGCAGAGCAATAAGTATGGAAAGTGCTATTATTGCCGCAGCTACCAGGAAAGCAGAAATGGAAGCTAGAGAAGAAGCATTACAAAAAAGGTTAGCACTAGAGATGGAAGAATACAAGCTGCATGAGAAAATTCAAAGAAATGAAGAGGGTATAAGACTCAAGATGAAAGAATTAGAACAGCAACGTCAGGTATTGGAGTTGTGTACAGAAATAAACGTTGAAAACGCCAAATTATTTGCGTTGGAGAAATATGAAACTGAGGACAAACGTAGTAGTTGTCTAGAAGAATCACTGGATGAGGGTAAGAAATCCAAGGACTTGGTACAAGAATGGTTGGAATGCAACCGCAGTGAAAACAATACAGCACCTAGCCCTACGCTCACAAAGAAAGAGGTAAAAGTTGAAATATACCAACCACCCCAGCCAGGTCAACAACTTGAAAATCCAGTACGGTCAGCACCACCCAACACTAGGCAAACTGACGATTCAATAACAGACAATGGAAATCGTCATGATAATTTAACGACAAGACCATTGCAAGCAAGGCCCTTTACTGGCAATCAGTATAGTAAAAGCAAACAACATATAAATCCAGCACCAAGCAGGCCGGATCTGACAATAAGAGGTCAACAGCAAGAAATTCCAGCACCACCGATTGCTACTTCAACACCATTGCAATTGAGGCCTATTTCTGGCAAGCAAGAGTTGACAATAGACAGTCAAGTTGACAACAATGTGGTTACCAAGATGCTGCTAGAACAACATGTGAGATCTAGCCTTCCAAAAGCGAACATTGCAGCCGTTTACAAACGACCCCTGCAGTTCACTTCCTTCATAAGGAACTTTGAGTACACTATTGAAAACAGAGGAACCAACAGTCAAGATTGTTTACTATTTCTGGAGCAGTTTACCAGAGGAGAAGCCAACAGTTTGGTAAAAAGTTGCTTGCAGATGAAAGATGATACCGGATATCAAGAGGCTAAGAAGCTGCTTCAGAAGAGATTTGGTAATGTACATCGCATTGCGGAAGCATATCTCTCCAAAATGAGGCGTGGCCTAATATCACCAATGAAGACTCATCAGGCTTACAAGAGATGTCCTTGTTTTTGATGGAATGTAAAAATACCATGGAGTCTCTTGGCTATACTAGTGAGCTGCACAGCACTGCGAATATTAGACTGCTTGTTGGCAAACTTCCTTACAAGATGAAGGACAGATGGCGTCAAAGAGTAGACTATATTGAAGAAGATGTGGGTCGTCCGGTTAGGTTTGAGGATTTTCCCTCTTTGTTGAGAAACAAGCAAGAATCCAGAACAATGCTGCATTTGGGAAAATAAGTGACAGAGAAGGTAATAATAATTATAAAGGTGCAAATAGCAGGCCTAAAGTGAAGAGGAACTTTGCTACAAGTACAGATGAAAGTTTTGCTGCAAATACTGCTGCAGACCAGAAGGCAGATAAAAAATCCTGCAACTACTGTGAGAAAGAGAACCATAATTTGGACAACTGCTTCAAATTAATGAAGTTACCAGCGGAGCAAAAGCTGAAGTATCTGAAAGAGCAAGGTATGTGCTTTGGCTGCCTTAAAAAGGCAAAGCACATCAGTAAAGCGTGCACGAATAAATTATCATGCAACAAGTGTAATAAAAATCACCCCACAGTGCTTCACCTAGAAAGGCTAGACACAGCATCCAAGAAGCAAGACACAGCACCCAAGGATAAAGAAGAAAAGGTGACAAATGCTGGTGTATGTCATTGTCATCATACAGGCGCCGGAGATAATTCATCGCCGTGCATCATTCCTGTAAAAATCAGATCAAGTTCTACAGGAATCACTGTGGAAACTTATGCATACTTAGACTCGGGTAGCGATGCTACGTTTTGTACTAAGAATTTAAGCCAGCAACTCAATCTTAAAGGAAGTTCTACTACGTTAGATATTCAGACCATGACTGGAAGCAGGAAGGTCAATAGTAGAATCCTACAGGGACTAGAAATTTATGACATGGACACGAAAAACAGTGTGATGCTGCCAAAGGTATACACCAAGGAGGAAATTCCTGCACGTATGGATCATGTTGTCACTCAGGAGCAGATTTCAAGCTGGCCATATTTAGAGAAAGTGTGTCTAACCAGATTGGAAGATGAAGCAAATGCACACATAGGTCTGCTCATCGGGAATAATGTGCCACAAGTCGTCGAACCGTGGGAAGTGATACATAGCAGCAATGATGGTCCATATGCCTGCAGAACTTTGCTTGGCTGGACGGTGTATGGGATGAACAATAAATCATCGTCACCGCTTACCATAACAAGAACAAGAGTGGAAGAAACGCACGACCACCAGCTGGTGAAGTTATTCAACCATGATTTCACAGAGCGCATCACTGAAGACCTACCAGAGAAGAGTTTGAATGACCAACAGTTTCTAGCTGATGTAAACAACACAACTAGACTCATTGAAGGTCACTACCAGATAGGATTACCCTCAAAGATCACAACAAGAAATTTCCCAACAATAGACAGCAAGCAGAAGTGAGAGCAGCGCATCTGAAGAAGAGGTTTTCCAAGAACCCTGAGTTTCATGCGGATTACAAGTCTGTAGTAAATGACATGATAAACAAGGAATACGCCCAGAAGGTGCCTGAAGAAGAAGAAATAGGTGAATCTGGCAGAACGTGGTACATTCCACATCATGGGGTGTACCACCCCAGAAAGAACAAATTGCGTGTTGTTTATGATTGTGCAGTCAACTATATGGGACATTCACTCAACAAGGAGTTGTTACAAGGCCCCGATCTTGCTAGTTCATTAGTAGGAGTGATGCTGCGATTTAGACAAGAATGCATTGCGGTGACAGCAGACATTGAAAGTATGTTTCACCAGGTTCAGGTACCGGAAAGTGATCGCAACTTACTGCGTTTCCTTTGGTGGCGGAAGGAGAAGTAGATAAACCCTTGCAGACTTATCGCATGAAGGTCCATTTATTTGGAGCCACCTCGTCGCCATCTTGTGCGAACTATGCTCTCAGAAGAACAGCAGAAGAAGCTGGAGTCAAGTACGACAAAGTAGTTACAAGTTCTATGCTACATAATTTCTATGTAGATGACATGCTCAGATCAGTTAAATCTGAAGAAAGCTGTTGATCTTGTGAGTGATCTAAAGAAGGCTTGTAAAGACGGCGGGTTCAACTTGACTAAGTGGACAAGCAACAGCCGCACAGTGCTTCAGTCTATACCTGAGGAAGATAGATCCAAGGACATGGCACTTTCGTAGATTTGGACACTGAAAATCTACCCACAGAAAGAGTGCTATGAATGTTGTGGTCCCCTGAAGCTGACAAATTTGGATATCAAATAACAGTGAAAGACCGCCCACCTACTCGAAGAGGAATACTATCAGTGGTCAGTTCTGTATGCGACCGCTGGGATTCATCAGTCCTGCAATCTTACCAGCAAAGCAACTGATGCAAGAATTATGCAAGCTCAAGATTGGATGGGATGAAGAAATTCCTGGAGCACACCTCAGAATGTGGCAACAGTGGATAGCAGAGTTACCAAAGTTGGAACATCTAACAGTTGACAGATGTTATAAGCCACCACATTTTGGCAAGGTGAAGTCAACACAATTGCATCACTTGGGATGCCAGCTTGAAGGGCTATGGTACTGTGAGTTATTTGAGGTCTGAGAATGAAGATGGCGATATTCACTGTGCTTTAGTTATTGCCAAAGCAAGAGTTGCACCGGTGAAACAAGTAACAGTACCCAGGCTAGAACTCAATGCTTCAACAGTTGCAGTGAGAGTGAACACTATGATCCAGCATGAACTTGATATTCCAATCAACAAGACAGTCTTCTGGACTGACAGTATGACAGTTTTGAGATACATCAACAATGAGGCTGCACGCTTCAAGACATTTGTAGCCAATAGACTTGGAGTGATCCATGATGGCTCACATGCATCACAGTGGAGGTATGTCCCGACTAAAGACAACCCTGCTGATGATAGTTCAAGAGGACTCTCAATTGACCAACTCCTCACAACTGATCGTTGGTTGAAAGGTCCTAAGTTTCTCTGGAGTGGAGAAGAAGAATGGCCAGCATGTCAAGATATTGGCCAGGGTGTTCAGGAAGATGATATGGAAGTGAAGAAGGTGAATGTGATGATGGTACAAGATGGCAAAGAGACAAAGAGTCAGAAGGAAGAGACTGTTGTGAACGTGAAGGATGATGATGAAGTGAAAGGTAAGAAGGTGAAGGATAGAGTTGAAGATGAAATGAATGGAGTGGAAATGCTGATGAAACACTTTTCATCATGGCACCGCCTGAAGAAAGCAGTCGCTTGGATCCTGAAGGTGAAGAAACAACTCATTCAGAGGAGCAGAGAAAGAAAGAAAGCTCATTTGAGCACAAAGGACTCTAATGCCAGCCAACCATCAGACAAAGATCAGGAGCAGAAAACTCAAAAGGTGGTATCCAGCCACTCACAGTGTCTGACATGCAAGGCGCTGAAAAGGCAGCTATTGGAATTGCACAGAGAAAAGCATTTCCACAAGAGATAGCGATATTGGAAAGCAAGACTAGTAGTCCTGGTAGCAGAAGAGGTAAAGACGGTGTGAAGTTGAAGAAGATAAGTTCAATATCCAAGTTGAACCCTTTTGTGAAAGATGGCTTACTAAGAGTCGGTGGTCGTCTTGCCAGAGCTGCTATGCCAGAAGATGAGAAATTCCTGTGATTTTGCCAAAGGAGAGCTGTATAACTGATCTGGTAATGCGTGAGATCCATGAAGTTACAGGACATGGAGGGCGTAATCATATGCTGTCACGCCTACAAAGGAGGTTCTGGATAGTGGCGCAAATTCAACTGCCAGAAGGATAATTGGAAGTTGTGTTACTTGCAGAAAACAGAGAGCAAAGGTCGCCGAGCAACAAATGGCAGATCTTCCAAGATACAGAGTGAACCCAGAAGAAGCACCATTTACTAGAGTTGGTGTTGATTATTTCGGACCAGTAGAAGTAAAGAGAGGGGCGAAGTGTAGTCAAGAGATCGGCATGGTCTTCACCTGCCTAGCTGTTAGAGCTATCCACATTGAAAAGGCTGACACACTTGAAACAGATTCTTGTATCTGTGCAATACGCCGCTTTATTGCAAGGAGAGGCCAAGTCAAGGAAGTATGGTCAGACAACGGCACAAATTTAGTAGGTGCTAAAAGGGAGCTACAAGAACAAATACATAAGTGGAATCAAGCACAGATTCACAGTGAGCTTCTACAAGATCATGTAGATTGGAGATTTAATCCACCCGCTGGGGTCTCACTTTGGAGGTGTTTGGGAGAGGATGATCAGGACCATCAGAAAGGTGATGATGTCTGTGTCCAAGGAGCAGATGTTGACTGATGAAGCTCTGCAAACACTCTTTTGTGAAGCTGAAGCAGTAGTAAACAGCAGACCCATTACTAAAGTCTCAAGTGATGCGGGAGATCTTGAAGCACTTACCCCCAATCACCTGCTTTTGCTTAAAGGCAAACCGACACTTCCACCAACTTTGACAGAAAAAACAGATCAGTATGCCAAAAAAAGATGGCGACAAGTACAATACATGTCTGATTTGTTTTGGAAGCGTTGGACATCAGAATACCTTGTACAGCAGCAAGAGCGCCAGAAGTGGCTCTTTCCAAAGAGCAATCTTAAGGTTGGTGACATCGTACTAGTAGTAGATGGATCCAAACCTAGGAATATGTGGCCAATGGGAAAGGTGACAGCAACCAGACCAGACAAGAATGGATTTGTTAGACAGGTGGAAATTAAGACAAGATCTACAACATTAGTCAGACCAGTGGCTAAATTGTGCCTGTTACTTGAAGCAGAGTACCCAGAAACAAAGATGCTGCAAACAGCGAATGAAAGCAAATAAGTGTCACAGCATGTTTGAGATGAAGTTGAGATGATGAACTGAAAGAAAGTCTATGTGACAATTTTATTGTTACAATCTCAACTGTGACAAAACTCATGCACAAATGAAGTGAACACTATATGACAATTACCAATTATGTGAGTGGAGCCAAATGTTAAGTTGTGAAGTTTCTGCTCTAGCAGTGTGATTTTTTAGATAAGGCGAGCTGAGGCGCCTGGTAACCTCCTGGACGGGATGTCCTTTGGGAAGCAAATGTCCCATAAACACTTGCAGTACTTCACACTTGGCAAAAGGCCGACTCACAGGAAGGAGAAATGAAATTCTCAAAATCTGAAGTTATCATCCAGCAGTTTGGATTCCAGTTAACCAGCAGTCATCGAGGTTCATCAGGCATCAATCACTTTCGTGTGCAGAAGCCCCAAGAGAAATCCAGAGATTTCAACTGTAGCTCAACAGATAGCATGTGTGATCGACATCGAGGGTAGCAGTGACCAGCATGGCTAGATTGTGTCAGGAACTGAAATTTTCAGCGTTGGTAGTTACAACTGGATTCGAACCAAGATTTTCAACACAAGGACATAGCTGATTTATATTTGCAGAAGTGACGGCATGAAACTAAATGTGTAAAAAAGGATCAGCTATTATTATTTTAAGTGAAATGAAAAAGGCCCATTTTGTTGGCAAAATGTGCAAAGTTGGAAATTAAATGCAATAATTTATCATCATGGTTGTGCACAGGTGATAATTCAAAGTTACCATGGTTGTGCACAGGTAATTTTGTTAGCATTGTATGCTTCATTGTGAAAAGGTGTCACTATGGTTGTGCACAGGTGATGCACTAAGCATTTTACATGTATACGCTCCAAAATAGTTTCAAAATATATTATCATGGTTGTGCCCAGATAATGTGCTGATCAGGATGTGACCAACATGGAAGCTCTGCAATCTATTAGTACCTGCATCACCACGAAGGAACATCAAGTGCCGCATTTACCATGTGACCTGCCTTAGGGTTTGACATTTTACAATTAGGAGTGAGCAACCACTTTCACATGGAATCCAAAATTAATGTTTTGCAGTTTTGGGCCATTATTGGATAAATTCCAACACAATTTGCACATGCCAACTTTCCAAGTGGATAAATGACCATAGTTACTACATTGTAGTATTTGAGACCATAAGGCTGCTATGACTGTACCCAGGCAGTTCTATGTGTAAATTTGTTTAATTTCAAGTATAATTTGCAGTATTGATCAGGAGCTAAATTGATAAACAACATTAGTGTGTGCTATATTTCTTCACAAGTTCACATTTAAAGGAATTTTAGTTCAAGCTGTAAAAGTCAAGTTTGTTTCATTCAAACAGTCATATTGTGCTTTTATTAGCCTTTTCAGTCATCAATGTTGTTTTGAAATTCAAAAATTGAGATGTTGCTCAGTATTTCAGAAACACACTTGTAGTCTCACACACAAAAGAAAGGTCAGTGAGATTTATCACTTAGTTTTGTTTTTATTTCACAGACAGTTCTGAGATAATTACATGTACGTTAAGTTACATGTTCAGTCATGATCAATATACTTTATTTGAAGCCAAATAAGCCAATTGGTACAAAGCTTGTGGATAATTTTCCAAACTTGATTGATTCAATATTATTGTTCAGGCTAATTTTGTAGTAATTAACATATTTTTGTCAAATTTCAAGTTGATTCATGGACACTTCCAGGTGAATTGTCAGATTTGCTTTAGTTTTTTAGAGTTTTCAAAAGTAGAGTTGTTATCTAAAAATTGAGTTCATAATTGAGTTTCATGTGATAGATAGTAAATGCCCGAGTAAATGGCACTTTAGGTTTATTGTTAGGTAATTGTATGCAGGCAGCATAAATTAAGGCGCCGGAATGTTAGTGCCATTTCCTCAAGTGTTTCATAATTATTGGATTGATTAGATTAATTGATATTTTTAGGAATCCGATGGCATTGAGTCAGCCTTCCCACTGCAATTTGTGATGTACGCCCTCAGTGGTGGTGAGCATACATGTTTTGGAGTGACATGGAGTGATATTTTTGTGTGCAATGGGGTTGCGGATTCCCTCGGAAGCCTAAAGTTTTTTGTACATCATCATATCGTTAAATCAAGTTTAAAGTCATCGTTTGAGTTACTTTTATATAAAGGAGCAAGAACATAGATCCAAGTTTCATCTGAGAGTGTTATTGGCGTCTGTGGTGAGTGTATTACTCATAATTAAGGCTCAAATCAGGAAGGTAATTCATCGATATCAGTGACGAGTGGTGATCGTAACAAGCTTCGGTAGCCAGGAATTCGACAGCCATGGTATGGGACATCGTAGTTTTATCCCCAACAATCAGGGTTGGTTTTCAAAGAGCATACAACAAAATGTTTATACTACACACAATTTTTACAATTGTAGCCCACATGTATTAACTTCTATGTTTTTGATAACCATCAAACAAGTAGAGAAATTATTTCATTTTAATAATAACTGCTATACCTTGTTTAGGATTTTCAAAAGAAGTAACTGCATGTGCAAGCATGACTGTTTCAAAATATCCCGCCAAAGTCATGCCGGTAACTCCAAGGTCGTGCATTGAATTGGTTTGAATGCGGAATACCAGCGCCTTTTGTTAGAAGTCACACATGAGTAACGTGGATAACCTCTATTGGCATTTTTATTTACAAAATATAGAGATCTAGGGCATTTTGAAACTTTGAAGGGATTTATAGGGAAAAGGTTAAAATATCATGGAATATTGATGTGCAAAGCCCTGTACATGCTTCCAGGTACACAAACTCAATATTTCATACTGAAACGAATCAAAAGCTCTTATAAATATGGGTGTCACCAAGAACATAAGCTACAATGAGGAATTGATATGGATTAGGAGGCAGAAGGCACTAATCATTAGTAATAAAACTAGGACATTTGTCAACTCGGTCACATCTATGATCAAGCGTAACCAAAGGGTGTTGTTATTATTAAGAGATCCTGGCGTCACTAAACATAGAGTTGCCACAATCCAATGATTAAAAACACAGACTGCTTCCTTATTGTGGAAACAGTCATTTCATTGTGCTTTTGTTTTGTTTTATTTTGGAGGAGAAGTCCTGAAGAGAAATATCCCACATTCACACACCTAATATACCACATGTGAGATCCGCATGGTGTTTTTTTTGTACTCCATGTATAGATATTGCCAAAATTGATATGGTGCACAAAATTTTACTTTTGTGCTCTTTGAAGTTTCTACAAGGAAGAAATTGATATTTAAGCCTGAATGAATACTAAACCACTTCACCAATTGCCTGACATGGCTGACATTTGATATCCTCTAAGATAGCCAGATACACTGGCTGATATAGCAGCTCACACTTCTGATTTCTAACATGATATTTGAGGGGTATCATGGTCGGCAAACTAAAAGCCTGCTCTACCTTAAATTTGTTTTTAAAGTGATACCAGACTTGTTATCCTTTTATGGATAATTTGGGTATTTATTCTGATGTTTGCTAAGACTTTGTGTGCATACAATTATTGCCATTTTTTATATAGATAGAATGTTTATTTATGCGGAAATAGCACATGAGGCAGCTATCATAAAGTTGGTTGATGAGAGAATCATAATTGAGTGTTTTATAATTTAAATTTACGCTGTTCAAAATGGAATGAGGCATTACAATATATGGAAAGTAGGTAAATTTTTGACCTATATTTCTATATCATTTTAGATGCTAAGGGGCCTACAATTTTTAACCCTTTCTTCCTAAATTCAGATTAGAAGTTAACACATGAAAGGAATTCAAAGCACATGCCATTAACGGTTGTTTGATGACATGTAAAACTGAGTCATTTTAAAGACAAGTTGAACAATGATGGCGCTATTTATCTAAAATCTTGTTTGCATCTTTACAAGGGGTAGACACTTGTAAAATCATATTAAAACATCAGCAAACAGACTAACAAATGACAAGGGAATTTTCAAAAAACTTTATCATGGAACTAAACCCTGAAATTCACTTTTCCCGCGACCATGCCCCAGAAAAAATTCCTGGTGTCACCACTGTGTCTTCCACTAAGTGTCCGTACGGACAGAGCCCTCCAACATGGCTAAAATGTCCCTGACCACATTAAAATTTAATATAGACCTGAAACTGCAATATTTTAATTCTTTTACAAAAACCCTTACTAGGTGTAAGATTTGCAATAAGTTTGTACCAAAATTATTTACTTTTTAAGAAAGCCAAAACAGAAGTCAAAGTCTGGCTGTTCAGCTGAAAGTAACTCGAATGTTCAATTTGGTCCAGATCATAAAAGGCATTTTCTGATGAAAGCTTACTAATGACACTGGTCACAAAATTAGGCAATATCAGACATTTCCAGGCTTTCCTAGCATTAATGTAACCATTTGAAGCCTCATTCAAAGATTACGACCCCTATTTTATTACATACTCTATGCAATGTACATCCAAAATCATCCATATTAGTGCTACTTGTACATCGTAATGGATTTTCAATGAAGCCACTTACTCATGTTTCCATTCAATCGAAACAGATAAGCGATGATATTTTCAGCTATTTGCATTAATCATGATTATGTCTACTCTCTGGGCATACTTTATGACCAATATTCAAGGCACATTTACAACCTTGGAAATTTAGTCCCCATTTTTTTATAACGAAGAGTTATGGCACTTTTTATGTCACAAAGCTATCTAATGTTTTGATGTATCGTATCGTATAGCCAATGTAACAAAGAATTATGATCAGCACACATGGCAAGTAAGAGTTTTTTTAACAGAGACCTGCCCAAAAAGTGTACAAGAAACGTTCAACAACTTTGTAGAATATCAAACTTCATCATTGTTGCATATTGTGGTTTGAAAGGCTACTTTTCTATAACATGTTATTACCCCTCCCCCCCCAGGGTAGAGTATATCTCACTGACAACCATGATACCAGTGATGATAAATACCAGTAATACTAGTATTTAAAGCAAAATGTAAATCTTGAAGCACATTTTGCTTAAAGGAATGGGCTCAGACAGAATACCACTGCATGTGATTTAAGGCAGGTTAAAGTCTCGGGGTTAAAGTGTTATTATTATAAAGTTATTGTAGTGCAACATTTTGTGTGCATTTATTTTGTTGATGCAACAAATGTGAAGGAAATGAATAAAGCCCCAATCAAAGCTAAAATTTCATTTGAGGAAAAACCCCAGTAACAAACAAAAACACAGTATATCACAACAGAATTCAGTCAATAAGTTATTGGAACTAGCAAAGTAGATTCACACTGTCATTCAACACAAGCCTATTGAGATATTTACCTCCATATTTATTAGAACTGCCCAATGCTTTTATGTGCCATTTAAAAGGCTGGTTTTCACAACAATGTACCAGCAATATCACTTTCACACTTCTTTTCATTTCCAATGGATACTTGGCAGAGTAAGGCTATAAAAACCATTGTGCATCTAATAATTAATGCCTTTCACGCTGCCACTTTAATACCAGAGTTATACAGTATGGATTACAAACAGGCAAAACATAAAGTGATGGGTGACGGCAAATACACACCATTTGAACCTGGCATCCAAATCAAAGCAATTGGGCTATTACATTTAAAATCCCCACTACATTAGGCAGCTCCATTTAAATTCCATACACCCTCTGAGGAAGATTCAACCTGAATCTTCCACTGAGGGTGAGTTTCAAATAGAGCTGCCTAATGTGTTCATTCCATTTTAAATTCATACTCCCCCTGTGGAAGATATTTCCAAAATGTTCCACAGGGGTAGTGTGGATTTTAAATGGAATAGCCCAAATCAATGCTCATATCATACTAGAAATCACAACAAGTGACAGCAATTGTGGTAGGACTACTGGGGCTCCTGTCATGAGTCGTGACTAGCAATGATGCTACAAAGTTCAGTTGCCTTGAGGCAAACCTTAGCCTTTAAAAATACTGTTATCTTTCTGGGATACATGCCGCAAATCTGTGCAAATGTCAGAAATGTTCTGTGAATTGGGCCTTAACATTATTAGCATTATTAGCAGTTATTAACATTCTTAACATTATTAGCAGTGTTTTAATCTTTTCACAAAAATAGCCTTCGGATGCATAAGTACATACATTTTTAATGCATTACATTAAAACAAAATGACAAAAACAGCAATATTTATGACAATTTTGATAATTTATTGCATTTTACAAGTCATCCCAATTACAGCGCTTCAAGCCAGCCCTTGCAAATATAGGAATAACACAGGAACATTTGGAATGAAAATATAGGACATATAGCAGAAGTCAAATACAATGGGTATCAAAGAACAGTAAATATTGGTAAGGTGTGAAAAATACTGCAATTTTTAGAATGAATGTTTGCATCATTTTGGACTGGTATGATGTTTATAAATAATATACTGGAAGTCGGTTAAATCTAGCCGCTGACCTGCTGAAAATTTTCGACCACTGTGCGACGATAATTTGTCAATTTTAGTGCAAGTGATAAAACAACATGTTAATTTCCTGAATTTGTAAAATATAGGAATTGTATAGGGTGTCCAAAAAAACAAAACCCTTATTGTACCCTCTTATTCTCCTATTTCTGATCAAATATATTTTGGTATGTAAAGAAACCTTTAATCATTAGCTTTAATAGACCAAAACAATTTATTCAATTGGCACACAACTTCTGAAGATATGCCCTTTTAAAGAAATGTACCTGTTTTTCACTCTGTCCATGGATAGCAAACAGAGTGGTTGGGATGGTCATGCTGTAGAGTGGCCTGGAGGATCACCAGACCTCACACTACTTGATTTTTTGCCTATGTGGCGGTATCTATGAGCGAGGACCACCAGCTAGCTTCCAAGATCTTCGCAAATTTATTACTGCTACAAGTATCCGGCGCACAAGGATGATACGCCACGTAATTGATGCAGTGAGGGCCAGGGCTGAAACCTGTATTTGCTAAGAGGCAACCACAACTCTGGCGGAAATTCGTTGCCACACCAGCACGTTTTGGTGTTAAAAGCACGCAATCGAAGCTAAATATGTGATAGTTCCGTATTATTTTGTATAATAGTTGCAAATGCACATTCAGATTACACTTGCCCTTCCCCACCCCCATTGTCCAATGTTGGGAGACTGTAATGTAGAAATGATGACGATTTTGTCCAAATCAACATTGCAATAGGGGAGCGGGGAAGGATGTTAATGATTAACGCTCAGGTGTGGCAACCTTTTTCGCCAAGGTTGTCTCTGCCGAATGCAAAATATTTCATCTAAATTTCGTTTTTTTCTCATAACTCAAAAACGGAATGTCGTATGATCTTCATATTGCACACGATTTGGGAGTAGGTAATATTCTTTTGAATCATAATAAAATTGTTGACAAAGTATTTGGTTTATTTAGGGAGTGGTCCCTCAAATCACCATTTATGCTAAATTACACACATTTCGTAATTAGGGCTTTAAACTGCATGATTTTCTGTTAAATATCAGTAACGGAAAATCGTATCAAGTTGCTGCTACACAAAGGTTCTTAGTGGATACTGTCCGTTTTATCCATGTTACAATTAAGCTTAAATAACTTTTTTCATATCATTTTCACGCGGACCGGCCTATGTATATTATTAATTATTAAGATGCCAAAATAATGCAAAAAGTGTCAAAAAACCTTCTCATTTGCCATTACATGCTGTCTACTGAATATAGTACACCGAAAATTTCATCATATTTGAATGATGATGAAATAGCGCGAAGTTTAACTATTAGGCCAAAAATAAAAGGATTAAGAGAGGAAAAATATTAATTTTAACAAAAGTAACAGCGGGGTTCGAACCTGTGGCCTGTAGTTTAGAAGTCGGCGCCTTTACCGCCGAGCCACGGAGAAGTGAATGAATTCCAAGCCATATCTAATATATTAATGTTAGTTTAAAATTATGCAATGCATATGGTATCAAATTGACCTGAAACGTCTCCAATACACATAATTTCATCGATTTACAACGATTATATATGTTGGCAATGTATTTAGGGTTATAAAAATAAACTTGGAATTTTGATTCACCACCTTTCCCCACGTTGGACAAATCTTAAATAAAGAAAATAATCTAAATTTCTTTTAATTTGTTTGTGTCGACCGTCCACCGTTAAATCATCAGCCTCATCTCCATATGTGCTATGGGTTACTGATCTTAAATGCATTTGTATGACATGTTAATTCTACTATGAGGTTACAATATCTCTGTATTACGTTAAACCAACCAGAACGGCATAACAATTGAAATTGTAGGTGAATGAGAATTAAATCACCTGTTTTAGTGTACATTATACGCATTGCATAATTTTAAATTAACATTAATACATTAGAAATGCTCACGAATTCTGCGACTTCTTCTTGGCTCAGCGGTTAAGTCGCCGCCTTTTAATCTATAAATCAGTGAAATCCGGGGTTCCAATCCTTCTGATGACTTTTCTATGATTATAATTTTCCTCTTCTGATCCTTGCTATTATTATTATTAGGTCTAATATTTAAACTTCACGCTATTCGTCATCATTAAAATAGTTTTTAAAATTTTGCGTGTACTATCTTCAGTAGACAGCATGTAATGGCGATTGATATTTTCACATATTTTGCATTATTTTGGCATGTTTATAAATAATAGAACACATAGACCAAGCCATGTATAAATTACATGAAAATAATCCTATTTAGTACAGAGTACATAAACAGGCTAAGACTCTGTGAAAATTGCACGTGAATCCGACATTCCGTTCAAAAGACATGAACGAAAACGTACTTTCAGATGACTTTTTTATACGTTATTAGAGACAACTCTGGCGGAAATTGTTGCCACACCAGCACGCTTTTGGTGTTAAAAGCACATAATCGAAGCTAAATATGTGATAGTTCCGTATTATTTTGTATAATAGTTGCAAATGCACATTCAGATTACACTTGCCCTTCCCCACCCCCATTGTCCAATGTTGGGAGACTGTAATGTAGAAATGATGACGATTTTGTCCAAATCAACATTGCAATAGGGGAGCGGGGAAGGATGTTGGCCAATTAACGCTCAGGTGTGGCAACCTTTTTCGCCAAGGTTGCAGGTAGAGGGCAGAGCAACACAGTAAACTCATTTCAGAAGAACCAAAGTTATCATTGAGGAATGTTTGATATTCATTCATGGTAGGTGTATTCCTTTTCAACTTTTGAAGTAGCCAAACCTCCTCTGTGGACAGAGTGAAAAACAGGTACATTTCTTAAAAAGAGCATATCTTTAAAAGTTGTGAGCCGATTGAAATATTTTTGTCCGTTTATTAAAGTTAACAATTAAAGGTTTCTTTACATATCAACATATATTTGATCAACTTTTCTGAAAAAATGGAAAAGAGAAAAAAAACCCTTTTCTGAAATAGGAGAAAAATAGGGGGTAATGAGGGTTCTGGATTTTTTTGGGAGGGGGACACCCTGTAGGACATCTTGTAATAATAGGGAAATATAGGAAGCATTCAAAAATATAGAAAAAAATTGGAAATATAAGGCCACAATGATTGACTCTTTCATTGCGAATACAACCAAAAGTTGTGGCATGGAAAAACAGCGGCATGAAATTGTGAGTCGCCAAACTGTTTGGAATTGGGTTGTGAACATTAACCAAAATAAATTCCAATAATGGACACACAAATGGAAATGAATGAAAGAAAGTGAAAAAAAGAACATTAAATGACAACAAAAGCAGGGATACATTTTTCATGTACCAAATTTGATATTAGAATAGAATGTCTTTCTCAGTAACATGGGATTATTTCAAATATCATTATATTGAATTTTATCTAGGCCCATATTTATATAACGCAATAAGTATGACTGCCTGCACTCAAAATAGTTGAAGGTGTAGAATTTCAGCCATACTTTTCTTTTTAAATATTGACTGTCTCACAGTACTTTACAAAACAAAGTTTCAGGAGTTCATGAGTCCAGTCATTTTATTGATGCAATATTAGAATTGTTTACTGAAAAGTTCAGTAACTGTTGTAATAGTGCATTAAATGGTCATGCAGAGATCCCCCATTGTCAGCTATGTACACTATATTTATAAATTCAAATTTATAAATTTGTAAGAGAGACTGCTAGAGGCTGCCATTATGACTATGTGTCTGTATGTTTGGACAGTGACATGTAGCACAGTGTGCACTCTTCAATGACAAGTCAGTTGACCTCAGCAACTTGTCACTAAACATTTGGGGTATTTTGCCAAAATAAAAAACATTAACGGCTCTATATAATTTTAAAAGCTGCTGATACTAGTAAACTGTCTCGGTAATAAGTTTGTCAACACATTCTTAAGTTACAGGGTCACTCAATCTTCTAATTTTTTTCTTCATTTTGTGACAATAAATCTTGTCTTTAACATTCATGTGGACTGAATGGTTATCTATACCAGTTTTCAAACATGACGAAGCAGTAATGTTAACACATTGAGACAGCTGCATCTATGCAACGTTTTTAAGCATGTGCGTGTGTACACCAGTGCTTTAAGCGAATGCTAGCAATTTGAGGCTGTGCCCAATGAAACATGCACTGACATCACTGCTACATCAGGGTAGAAAATGGTATAGGTATTTGAATAGATAGATTCTGGATCTAATTGACACTGTGCTGCTCACACATAATAAGTCAACTTGACCATAACTTTGTACAGTGTGCCTTTAAGATAAAATAATAAATTTGACAAGTAAACAGTATAAGGTTGTGTAATGTTTGTGCCCATGTCCATGTGGTTTATTAAAAAAAATATAGTGTACATGGCTGGCTGGCAAACTTAACTACCCCACAGGCCAACTCTTGTCATTTTTCACACATGTACTGAAATAAATAAGTTGGAAGATTCATTTTTGTGTCAAGAGAGAGTAATCTCAGAACTTGGTAGCTTCTTGTTCCCAAGGATAAGAATTATGCTAGATATACTTACAGGAGCTATTATCATCAATTTGTTCTCGTTGATCAATTCTTGGTGAAGGTAGGCAAATAATTTTATACAGAATACACAGAATTATCTGTGAATGTCCCTTAAATATGCAAGCTATATAGCTGAAGCTTTACAACCTTCACTCTTTGTAAGTCAGTGATGTCAACATGCTGAGGCAGCTGCTTTGTGTGCATACTGTATTTACTCTATTAAATGCTCCCCATCTATTAAATGCCCCCATTTTTGCAGAAATTCCCATGCCATAGCATGTTAGCATCCATGCACCATAAGTAAGCTTAAAACTGGCATGTTTTGATCGCGAAATTGTTTGGACAAATACCATTCTAACTTAAATTTCCATCCAATTCATCACCAATTTTTAGTAGAATGTTCAGATTTTTAACTAAATAAACCACATTCTTGCATAAAAATACACAGATCTATTTTATAGTATTTTCCAATTATATGTGGTCCCTGTATGCGACCTGACATGTTGATCAAACCAAAATTTGTATTTTTGTGAATTCCAGAAATCATATTTTGTGAGTTTTTCATTGAAAATTCACTTCTAATAAATACCACCTTTTTCGAAAATGAAATGCCTGCAGGGCATTTAATACAGTAAATATGGTATGTATGCAGTATTTGTAACATGTGCGTATGTACGCCAGCACTTTAACTGAATGTTCACGATTTGAAGCTGCATCAAATGAAATCTATATTGACATCACAGACTCACAGAGAATATTAATACTATACACACACATGAAGCATAATGGCTGTCAAAAAATGTTGTTTATCACTGATTGCTAGAGATACTTTCTGAAATATGAAGTAGTACCTATAAGTTGATTTTGTCCTTATCATGACCAAGGATTGCCATAAGATGATTATTTTTTAGCACGTATACATACAGGCAATCTAACTGGTTGAACTACAGACTTGAAGAAACATGGACACTTGTTATAAAAGTTTTTTCAATAAACAGTATATAAAATAAGGCTAGCTCTTGGTCTAAATGAGAATTGTGGACCCGCTTGATGAACCAGCCATACGCTCAAAGGGAAATACAATTTGATACTACAGTCAGCATTATATTAACTCTCTTAAGTATTACACTTTGACATCAATACTTAAAAAAATTAAAATTTCCATCGTTACTCTTGTCCCAGTCCCATAAAATGTTGCAGTATTTTTTGGACTGCCATTTCATTATCATTCCCAAAGCTTTGTCATAAAATCCTAAATCTTAAGGAATACTCAGTGAGTTGACACAATAGACCAGAAAACTGACAAGGGCACAAGGCCCCTTTCAGATCTAAGGGCCCAAATAGGTTTTGAAACTTTTGGCTTATTTTGCACATAGCTAATATAGTATCATATCAAATAGAATTAAGGCAAGTTTTAGTGGTTCATAATAATTATAGCTGTATTTGTCTAAGGCGTGGCACTTTGTCCTTTTCCTTCGCTCGCTTCTCAAATGCTGCATGTGCTTTCTCTATATCTCCTATAACATCTAGTAAGAGACCGGTAGCAGCCATCCTGGAATCATGATATGACATTGTTTTCTTGCAGGTTTGGTGAGGCCTCACTTCTGCATCACTGTGGGTTGTACCTACAAGTATCAAATAGTTTGAAAGAATTTGTTTTTACAAATCTCAATAACTGTGCTGAAGCATTTTTCTACAATGTTGTTTGATAGTGAGTGTAAACACATACATCTTCACAATCTCAAGAAATTATTTATACTCTTCATAACTCATTTACATGAGTAATTAATTCGTACCATTTGTTTTGGGGGCATCACCTTCCTTTTCATCAGAATTTTTGCCTGTAGAATTCTCCTCTGCAGCTTCCTTAGCTCGCTTTGTAACTGCTTCAGTGCCAGCAGTTGTAGACTCTGTAGAATACTTCTCTCTATATGATAAAAAGAAAATATTTAAAATGCCACATTATAATCAAAGTAGTGTGGAATTCCTTGGTGTATGAATCCTGAGTTCAGTCTCTGGGAAAGATCACTTGCAAGGGTATCAATGAAAGTTCTCTTTATGGTAAAGTACATTAAAAATTTGGCCACAATAGTGCTCCATACCTTGGAGGAACAATGATCTTTCAGTCCCATCTAAAGAAAGTCACATCACTTACATCACAAAAGAGTAGGGCACTTAAATGGATATGACAGTGAGCCAGTCTTGGAAAGATACAGGTGGAAATCACTGACTGCCCCAATCCAAGACTACTTTTGACTCACCTCAAGTATGGTAGCGATGTCAGTACTTTTACACATTTGCATCACAAACATGCTGACAAACAGCCCTTGTATGCATGTGTACACACTATTCAATTCTGTCATGAGTGAAAGAAGCACCTAAAGTACTTGTTAACTTGAGATGAAACAAACTATAGTAGTGAGACTGCAATGTTCCTTATGGTGTAAGGCCATTTGTTGATACAAAAATATGACATGCTGCCGTATGACTCAAACACCAACACATAATGCTTTAGAATTTTATAAGGACAATTACAGCTGACATCAGTTCAAGCACATCAAATGAAAGCTTATTCATTTTGCTAATGAAAGTTCATATGTGCATACATATTTTTGAAAAACCAAGAAACTCAAAAATATCATGGCCTTTTAATTTTTCCAGCTTTGTAAATTATCCAATAGCACTGGTCAAATAGCTGTCACAAGAGGGCAGCAGTGCATTTCCAGATATAGTCAGGGTGTTCATCACTCAAATTCAGCCAGGTTTTTACTCTCCATTCACTCAATTAGTACAAACATGCCTAGTTCTGGGAGTACTTACTTGAGTGTGTCTTTCCCTAGTAATAATTGGCTATAGATGACCTGTGCTTCTACATCTGGGTCTAGGGGATCCCTCCAGTCACCTAAAGTAGCAGCACAATGGGCTTTACTGCACCCAACATCAACTGAAACAAACACACAAATCAGTCAGAATGGCTAATTGAATATGTTAAATTTCAACACTTGCATTACATTTGACTTTGTATAATCTCTTAATAAAAGATTGAGAAGTTAATCAATCTAAATGATCCCTCATGGCAGACTTTCAAACAATATTATTGAAAAGCCTCAATCTCAAAGTTTGAATGGTCAGTGCCTATGACTGCCCATATCAAAAAAATAAGGTAGCGGGTGCCTACCCGGTGCTGATCCGCAAGGTATCCGATACCTTGTGGATGTCATTTTTTAAAGACATCCAATGGCACCCGCTAGCGGATTAGTTTTCGGATGCCTCAAAGTCAGAGTTGGGAGCTACCGGGTAGGTATCCGGTGCCTTAACAAGTTATCCAAAAAGGCACCCGCTAACTTAGTCAATAAAAGGGAGGCATCCGAAAGGGCACCCGCTAACTTAGTCAAGAAAAAGGAGGCATCCGAAAGGTATCCACTAACTTAGTCAATAAAAGGAGGCATCCAAAAGGTATCCACTAACTTAGTCAATAAAAGGAGGCATCCAAAAGGTATCCACTAAGGTCACATGATCACCAACTGCCATTTCAAATTTGCTGTTGGATTCATGCAACAAGCTGTTCTCTTGATGGTGGTGTTTTGGTCTCTTCACACAAATCATTCATTCTTTATGGAGAATTTTATACTACAGATGACTACAATGACTATATATATATGCACATGTAGATGCACAGGTAAATTAAAGATTTGCAGAGTTGCATTTCAAGCAGTAAATGTTATAAGCTTATCAACTGCTTGTACATAATGTGTGCAAAGGCTGCTGAATTTTGCAGTATGCACTTGCAAGTATCCAAAATTAGTTTTCTGTGATAACCTTGCTTCAGTAGCCACTGCAAATTGGATTCATATCATTGGCAATTACTGATACATGTCTAAAAGGTTGGAGATCGGAGGTATAATTGTACAATGCCGCAAAGTATAGCATGTGGTGTACTGGGGGGGGGGGGCACATCAAAATTTTTGGTGGGTATATGCTCCCCGAATTTTGAGGTGGTGGGTCTTTGGGAGCTGACGCGTACGGTAAAGGGGTCTTCGGAGCTGCGAACTGGGCTGTGAACAAGTAAAATGGGGTCTTTTGGAGCTGCGAAAAGTCAAAATCAAGGGTATTTCTTGGCTTTTTGGTTGAAAATCGCTTGAAAAAACAAGAAATATGAGGAATAAGCAATTTTTGGGTCTTTTAGAGCTGAAATTATCAAAATCAAGGGTCTTTCAGAGCTTTATTTTGGTCAAATAATAGGGGTCTTTCGAGCTGCGAAACCCAAAAGGGGGGGGACTTTCCGGGGGAGCATACCCATATGGTCATTTGTGTTGAGTGCCCCCCCCCGGGTGGTGTACCTCTGGGCCCGGGTTGGCACTTATAGGAGTCTGAAACCTTTAAAACAAAATTGTCCAGGCCTAATTGGATTTTAGTTTTGCATTTTACTTTGTGTTATCATGTCATTATGTAGGCCTACAATTTATGCTTGGGACTCAAAATCATTTAGTGTTCAGGAATTCATTGTGTTTTACAGATTTTGTGTTAAAGTAAATTCCAATGTACCGTACGTATTACAGTAAAAACTGCACCGTGATAATAAAGCTCACATGTTCGCCGGTTTGTTGTATCCATGTTATACTCAATCAATGTATTGCCTCATTTACATGAACTTCCACAAGAATGTTGCCTAAGGGGCTGTGCAATAATTATGAGCCCTCAGCCCCTGGGGGAGGGTAAAATTGTGGGGGCCAAGAAATTTTTAGCGAGCGAAGGGGGGGACAAGCAATTTTTGCCATCCGGGAGGGGGAAAAGCGATTTTTGGCACACATTCACGGGGCACGTACCTTTTAAAGAAAACGCTCTAAAAAGGCTTAGGAAAACAGTACAGAAACGCTTAAATATGCAAATTTTCCTGCTCGCAGTGCTCGCAACATGTATCTAGACCATTTAAGGTTTGTAAATTGGGATCACAAAAATTTGGCATGCACGGGGGGGGGGGGGAACTGAATTTTTAGTGGACCGAGAGGGGGGCAAGTGATTTTTGGCGAGCCGTTCGGGGGGCTCATAATTATTGCACAGCCCCTAAATATATGCCGACCAAGTGCGGTTTGTTGAAAACCATTGATGCCAATTGAAATGTGCCAAATGACATCGGGTACTTATCCGGTGGTCTCCAAAAAAGCCATCGGATAGTTATCCGGTAAGCGTACCTAACGGTTCTCAAAAGTTTTTCCACAAAAGGCACCGAAAGGCACCGGTACTTATCCCATTGCTATTCACAATACCGTGGAGGCACCCGATAGGCACCCGGTACTTATCCGGTACTTACCAGATGGCTATTCACAATACCATGTAGGCACCCGATAGGCACCCGATACTTATCTGGTACTTACCCGATGGCTATTCACAAGTGACCAGATACCATGGAGGCATCCACTAAAATTTATCGGTGCTTACCGGTATCTACCTAATTTGCATGTCATTTCAGCCGGTGCTTACCCGGTGAGTAGCGGATAGGTATCCGCAAAGTTGTGTTTTTTCGATATGGGTGTCTTTTTAGAATTTTTAGACTCACTTTTCATTATTTAGATGTGCTTTTCAATCTATAACAATTCTGCCAAAAAAAAAAAAAAAAAAGTCATTAAATTCATTGACTTTTCAGTCTTTCAAATTTAGAAACGTCAACTCTTCAGTTATATCAGAAATAGTTCAGACTAGAAAACTAATCTAAAGATTCACACATGGACTCAAGTTTGCAATGCTGAAAATATAAAGCTTGGAGCCAAAACCTGTCATCTATTGCTGGGTAGATGATTATATTATGATGACAAATATTACGAGAGGTATTATCACAAAAATGAAACCAGCCAAATCCTCAGCATCCTAGCTGCACCTACCTGCTCTAGCTGTCCCAAGACAACAGGTCCATCGTCCTCAGGGGCGGACTGGTGGTTTTAGGCGGCCGTGGCAAATTTATTAAGACTGGCCCTATTACTGAAATAGGCGCAGCGGCGTGGCGACCAGCGCATGGGGTCCAGGGGCCCGCGTAAGGGCCCCTGGTAGGGTCAGGGCAAAGCCCCTGGTGGGGTCCAGGGGCGAAGGCCCCGGACAACTAAGGGTTTTAGCTATTCTAGGGGTCAGGAAGCCCGGATTTGACAACGATTTCTGAAGCCAAATTCCATTTGTACAGACTTGAAATATTCTTTGTCCATTGTCACTCACTTGCAATAATCAAGATCACACCAACACTCATTTGCACACATATAGAATTAGGCTTACATCTTTGCAGAACTGTGTTATCATATCGTGAGTATATTCAATCATTAAAAGGCAAATGCTAAAAATTGTTTAGGCCTACTGGGTAAAGGTTAATAGCAACTTTTTTAAACTATTGCGATTTGGTAGTTCACAGCATCTAGCGAATGGTAGTGAGCTTTGGCAAAAATTGCATTGATCATTTCATAGCGAGCGTGATAAAGCTCCACATTGGCGTAGATTTGTTTTTGACATTGGGGTTGGAAAAATATTCTTGAAATAGCACCTAGTTTGGCGACATTATAAGTTTATTGTACAAATGCGCCGTGAAGCGCTGAGACATTTTTGCATATTGAAGCTAAACTGGTGATGATGCAGTGGAATAAATTAAGCGTGAAGCCTTGAAAAAATTGACACTTTTTAGGCTAAAATGGCCAAATATGAGATTGATTTGGTCAGAAACTCACATAGGCCTACAGGTGTCATCATGGGGGCTTGTATGGACCATCCCCTTTTAAAATACTGGGGGGGATTTGATCCCCCATCCCCGGGATCTACGCCTATGAGTTGAAACATCAAAAGGGAAAGAAATTGGTTTGAGTAGGCCTATTGAACTGAGTAATGTGGCTGTAAGTATTATGTAATGTAATCCCTGCATTACAAGGAGCACCCCAGCCCAGAGGTTTTCGAATGATGGTCTAGCCGTGCTAGTTTTGATAGCTGATGGTGGTCCACAGGGCCAAAGGCCTGGAGGGGGGGGGGGGCACCCACTAAAAATGAGTGAAGCGATGTGCGTGCAGTCGGCCACAACCCACATTAACCCCATTTTCAACTCCTCTCACTCAATGACCACTTTTTTATTTTACTGAATTACTGAACTCCAAGTCCTCACTCAATGACCCCTATTTTTCTTTTCCTGTCACAAAAGACCTCCCTTTGTAAAGAATTTTTGACTAATTTCTGGTAGTCTTTCACCGTTGTTTCTCAAAAACAATCCCATTTTGACGACTTTTGAAAAACAATTATCAAAAATTTGTCAACTTTTATATTTTGACCCAAATTTTGTCCCAGTCTAACTGAAAGAACCCCCTTTTGAGGCCTCCTTACTGAATGACCCCCTTGGTTATATGGCATCGAAGCTCTCACCAAAAGACCCCTATCATGCCTATAGCAAACTGGTGTCCCATTTCCGCACATCCCCGTCACTTCGAAAGTCGAGTGCCTGTATGCCTATCAGCCCCTATTTCTACAGGCCTTAGGCCCTATCACTATGCAGACAAACAGCGGGCACACCGTGTAGGCCCTTATATACTCATCCCCTCAATGATCCCCTCCTTTCTTCTCTTTTCCTTTCTTTCTCCTATGTCTGCCTATATACCAAATGCTCATCTAGCCTCATTCCGCAGCCGCAATGAAATACCAATATTCCATTGACAGCCAGCCCAATATTTTGCTGTTGGCTTAAAATTTAAAATTTTTACTGTATCGCATCTGGAGTATTGGCCTTTTGCTGTGTAGGCCTATACAGTCTAGAGAGGCGATTCAAAAGGCCATTTGTAGGTGATGCCGCGACGGTGTAGGGGCCTACTAGTGACCGGCCTATAATAGCTTAGTGTTAGGGCCTATACCTTAAGCCCTACTCCTAGGGCCTATGTCTTAGGCCTTACGCCTTCGGCTCTCGGACCTATGCCTCGGGCCCTAGGGCCTATATATGTCTTAAGATACTCCTTCCCCATTCTCTCCCCTTTCCTTCTATTTTCCCTTTCTTTCTCCTCTTTTTCCTTTTCTCTCTTTCTCTTTTTCCCCCCTTCTCCTTTCTTTTCCTCTCCTTTTTGAGCAACCAGCCCTGAGCGGCCCAGAACCAAGCGGCCCATGTGGCGATCGCCACAACGCCACAGTGGCCAGTCCGCCCCTGATCGTCCTGTCCTGAAGGCACCTGGATGGAATGTACGTAGCATATCAGGATTGGATACACAGGTTTTCCTGATGGAAGATAACCATTGATGACGATCGTTGACATCCTAACAGATAGAACAAGAAAAATACAAATAGTTTATAACAAGGTGTCCCATTGGTGAGATCAACACAAGATTAACACTGCCTATGCAGAGAACAATTTGAGTAAGTATAAATTATGCAGTCCTTTTGCATGAGGCTGACCAAGATTAGACCATAATAAACACCTCAGGTTCAGCTTCATGTGTTAGGCCGTCTGCTGAATGATGTAGTTATAAATTTGGAAACTGTTACCACCAAAGTCACATAATGCATGTGAATTGAAACAAATTGTGCACTTCAAATTTCAAAATTAGTAAAAAATTATTTGGGGGTTAAATTTTGAGAGTCATCAAAAGGGCACAGGAATCAACAAAAATAAAGAAAATAATTAACCAGGTGTGTGACTTATTCACTACAGCAATGGAAGATATATTCAGAAAGCTGAACCTACAGGAGAGGGGGATCAACATTGATGGTGAGAAGCTAACAAATCTGCAGATGATGTAGCTTTGGTGACAACATCAGTAAAGGATATGGAGGTCCATTTGAATAATCTGAATAAAGGAAGTAAAAAGATTGGACTGAACATACACAAGGGCAAAACAAAATATATGACAAACCACCAGTCAAAGGATGTCATTGTAGTTGAAGGCGATATTATCGAAAAGGTGGATGGTTATAAATATCTCGGCCAAACAGTGAAGATGGAGGACAACACCAGAGAAGAAGCTTTAATCAGAATAAAGGCAGGTTGGAGTTGCTTTGGAAGATTCAAGGACATTCTATGTGATAAAAAGTTACCAATGTATCTGAGAAGTAGCATGTTTAACCAGTGTGTATTGCCAACAATGACATATGGGGCAGAAACATGGACAACAACCAAGTACCTGGAACATAAACTACAAACAGCCCAAAGAGCAATGGAAAGGAAGATGCTACACATTACCTTAAGGGATAAAATTAAGAACACTGAAATAAGACATCAAACTCAAGTCAAAGACATTATGGTGAAACTCAAAGAACGAAAATGGAGATGGGCAGGTCACCTGGCACGAAGGGACGGCTTACAGAATGGCAACCAAGAACAGGGAAAAGATCAAGAGGAAGACAGAAGAGGAGGTAGCGTGATGACATTACTGCCTATATGGGACCTACATGGACAAGAAATGCAAGAGACAGAGAACAGTGGAAGAATCATGAAGAGGGCTATGTCCAACAATGGTTGAACACAGCCTGGTGAGTGAGTGAGTGAGTGAGTGAGTGACTTATTACATAGTGAACATGAATGCGATTAGCCAAACACCACATACATAAAAATTTGTATTACATGTGCACTCCAAATTAATATCAAACTGGGTTGGTTTTTTTGTATCTTCCCAAAATAGTTTTATTTTCTCCCTTGACCAAGAAAGCTGGCTATGCCCCTGGTCAAACGCATTTCAAAGACCTGTGTTTGAGGGCCAAATATGCCTTGTTTTGCTATGTTTACTGTACATTTCAAAGCTGTTCAAGGGTCAACCACAATTGGTCAATGGGTTTCCTCCTGCTTGTTCTTTTGAAATACAGGAAAAAACTACGGTCTAGTGCAGTATTCTTCATGGAATACAGCATCAGAACATAACTTTTCCCAAATTTCATGAACAAGCAGGGAGTAAGTAAGTACCCTGAGGCACATGAAAGGAGATAATAAGCACTCCTTTGATTTGAAAGATCAAGTGAAAATCATACAGCTGTTTCAAAGTTTGATAATATTTTGGAAACTTTTGACTGTCTCTTATAGAATGTGATGCCCTGAATACTTTGGCACCATTTATTGAAGGTAAAACAACTTGAATGCTACTAACCTGAGCCTGAATGTAAAGTGTATTCAGAACATCATTGGAATCCCGATATGTGATTTGAATCATATTGTCTAGATGGAAAGCGCCCTCATCTACAACTTCAACTACACATATACTGTTTGTCTGGATTGTGTTGCGAACCTGTAATATGAAGGTATCCACATCAGTTAAGATACTGAATACACATAGGGATATACGTTATACCTTTTGTTGAAACCTATATTACATACCTGGTTGTGTCACCACATGTGAACCAGTTTGCCAATGTCACCAATATGTCACCACATGTGAACCAGTTTGCCAATGTCACTCGTGTTGTGAAGCGAATAAACCAATTCTGTACATGTGTCACTTAGCCGGCCTATCTGGCACACTGCCATATCTCAGGACAGCTAAAAGATGTTGAAATGAAATCACCCAATAGCAGACATGTCAACTTTGAAATCCAGATTTCTGTACTCAGAAGATCCAAAATCTGTATTTTGCACCCCAAAATCTGTATTCGATGTTGCATGCCCCACCATGTGCTATGGTGAAATCCAAACCAAATGTTGTGCATATTGCGCAAGTCTGTCTTTCTCTTCACAATAAAACTCCATTTTACAGCATATTCATCCTTAAAACATTGAATTACAAACCAAATGTTGTGGATCTTGCACTGTGAAAGTCTCTCTTTCTCTTCACAATAAAACTCTATTTCGAAGCGTATTCGTCCTTAAAACACTGAATGATGGCATTATTTACCTATTTTGTTGTTTTGTTTTTGGTGTCACACACAAATGGAAAATCAATAACACTACGGACTAATCTCATAGCTATGTTGCAAGTGTGAATACTAGAACCATTTCCACTGGACAGTCAAAATTGATAGGTAAATTTTCACAGGAAAATGTTCTGGACATGTGACACCCGTGACAGACATAGGCTATTTGCATTGTGGAATGTGACCCAGAGCACAGCAGGTGGTCTACCAATGTATTTGAATAGTAAGAATTCCTCCTTTGATGCTAAATAAGTTACTTGTCGCAAGTTAATAATATTATGGTAAGAGTTAGATTTTTTTGAAATTACGTTTTGATGTTATTGTGAAGAAAGTAAGATTGCATAGTATTCAATAAATTTGCAATGCATGAATTTCTATCGAAATTGCGCATAGAATATTCGCGCTTGAGGTTACACTCACATTGATATGCATTGATCATGTGTCCAGAAAATTTTCACGTGAAAATTTACCCATTGATGTTGACTGCTGGACTCCGTTCAATTGTTCTGTCTGTATCTGTGGCACTGTGGCAGTGAAAGCTACATAGAAGTAGCATAGTGCTAAAACTATGCTGCCGAGTGCTTTTAAGACAAGCATGCCTATTGGTTAACAAGGCCAAATTTGCGAACTGTTTACAAAAGTAACCAATCAAATGACAGCTACGTTGCCATGCAATTAAACAGGATTAAACCGTGTCAGTTCAGTTGGTAGTCTATTACTGCAGCCGTTTATCTTTTTAAGGTATTATTATTTTAGTCAAGATTATCAAATTTGGTATTTTTCGTAAATCTAACCGTACTACCGTATTTATCATGTCTTACCATATAAAATACAACGAAATCGTACTAGTTGGCATGTCTGCACTAGTGTTTTTTCTAACGCTGTGGTGCATATGAACAGCCACATACAGGGATTAAACCTCTCCTCCCTCAATTATTGAACCTACAACCTCTTACATGTCTTACAAATGAAGCGAAGATTGTAAGCCAGGAAAGCTTGACATTTTTTATTTCTAACTAGCACTTTCCAGAATCAGAGAACTTAACTTGCGACCAGAACATGGTTCTTTCTCTGATAGGCCCTATGTTTTTTCCTCTCTCTTACTACTGGTATTAACAAAACCCCTTCCCCTTCAGAATAAGTCTACACTAACTAACCTCATCCTCGGGTAGCTTAGCAAATGAGATGTTATCATAGCTTAGCCAGAAGTAGCGTCTCTTGAATGTAAAAGGCGTCACTACGGAGATATTCTCTCCTCGTTTCTTCTTCAGAAATCCTTCTTTGATGGTCAAGTTTTGCTGGAAAACACTGCGTTTCTGGGCCTCTTGTGAAGGTACTGAAATTGGAAGTGAAATAAGGAGAACAAGTTATGAAATAAATGATACTGACCGCAGGTGTGAAGTGTGTTCCTGGGGTTATGAAAAAACGTTTATTTCAGTGAAGTAACAAATGCATCAACCAACAATCAAACTAGAGTGTCCAAATGGGCTATTACAGAAAATAGGTGTACAACTTGCAGTATACAGAGGAAGTTTTTCAAGGAAAGCAATATTTGGAATTCCATACTTAGTTTCTGCAACTTACTCTAGCATTTGGATATTAAGCAGTTAGCTGTAGGCCTATGAGCATGAGACCTAGCAACACAAGGTATATCTTTTTGTATCTTTACCACATATGGTGTGCGATTTTGAGCTCACAAAATGTTTCAGTATGATAGAATTAAAGAATCTGTGTAAATATATGAAAAGAATGATAGCCATCGATAAATCAAATTTATACAGAAGCATAAAATAGGACACTGATATGATGTTGTGATACAATGGAGATAAGCCTGTATTGGGTTCCACTGAGGAGGACATGGGCATCACATTTGCACATTTCAAGTTTTTACAAGATCTGAAAGTTCACATTTTAAATGGGCTTATGACACATTCTTGAAAATGCTTATCCCATGCTTTCTGAGGTTAATGCTGCCTGGTCTACATAGCTGAGACCAACAGGATTTATGTGCATCAAATAATATAAAGAGCATTACAAATACCTAATCTATACAGGCATGTAAGATGATGATATTGTCTTACAGAAAAATGGTGTGCTGTTAGTACCAGATTGAAATATTAACAGCAGAAACAGAGAAAAGGCCAATAGGGTTAAAGACAATGGTCCATTTCAAATGTAGTTTTACTAAACAACAAGCTTTCCATTCTTCACTTTGATGAATATTTAATAAGTCTCCCCACTTACATTACCAGATAAATGCAAGGCAAGCACATGCAACACATGCAAAAAAAAAAAAAAATTTTGCATCAATTTAAATTTTTTGGTCTTAAACAGATTGAACTGAAAAAGCAAACCAAATGTTTTGGTCAATTTTGTTTATCCTTTACCAATTTGAGCTATAGCTAAGTTCCCCTACATCCAGTTAGTACACCCATGCACAAAGAAGAAATACAAATTTTAGTAAGCATCTGAGCAGATAATGATAACTCAGATGGTCTATTGTTGACTTGAGTGACATCAGTGCATTTCAAGATTGCACTGCAGGTGTGCCGACAAACCGTCATTGTGCACATGCTCAGTGCGATTAGGTTAGCACACATGATTTGATACTGTGACTAATGATATGCACACATATATCACTCTAAACTCCAGGTAAGACAAAGTATAGAGAACTGGACTGCTATCCAGGGGTTGACATCAAAACCATCTACTTCAACAATTTTTTTGCGTGTGGATATTCATAGTGGTATTATACTGATTGAAGAGTTATAACCTCACCACTACACAACTTTCCCCCTACCTGGAACATTTTTGCAAGATAGACTAACATCATCAGCAGACGATGGTGCTATGATGACTTCCTGTCTACAATTAGAGTTATGGGAATCCAAAATCAGCTTTATAAGCTGAATTGTGACAAAGGACTGGACATCCTTCTGATATGGGATAGCAGAGCAACATCATGATCATAGCAACTTGTATGACATCATTCACAAGTTCTCATGATGTCATAATTAAATGGACTATTCCGATTGTAAACAGGAAGTCATCAAAATTATATGGGTCATCAGCACAACTATCTGCTGCAGATGCTAGTCATCAAGGAAAATGTTCCAGGTGAGCAAAAATTGTGTAGCATTGCAAAACTCTTCAAACAAGTTGTTGCTATCTCTTTTTTAATGTCACATTTCCTTGTTAGTTTCATTTTTACATATGATTAGCTAGTTTCCTTTTTACATATGATTAGCTAGTACCTACAAGGCCCTTAATATGCCAGGAGAGGGGGGTTGTCACCTCTCGCTTGCAGGGTAAGCGCTCTAACCTAGAATGCTTGCCCTGCAATTGACAGGCAGGTATGTCCTGAGTATTTTCTCTGGTTTATCTGCCTATGATGTTATTTCATGTTTAATTGAGCTGGTGTGCGATGGATGATTCATCTTTTCCTCATCTATGTTACACTTGCCGAAGCACACCCCCGTTTATCATTGAAATAGAACCGTGTCACATCGGGGCCATGCAATGCTATGTGCCTTGATCAATGAATGAGGAACCAATATTTTATGATGTGGTTTAATTAGCCAATCAGGACCCCACTTCATATTTATGCAATACAATGATTAATTGGCACAAAGTGTGGGGAAACTCTGATCAGGGTGTTTTCAGCTCAGTGCGGTAGTTCATGTTGTTTTTCCAGTACTGTGCTACACATTCCAGTACATTACATCCACCTGGTATATACAACATGATGTTCATTTAGGCAAAAGGGACATGAGACAAATCAATGAATACACGCTGACATATTTTGATATTATCAGTACTCTTCCCTACAAACAATTCCTAGCCAGTGCTAGCCACATTATTATGTTCGAAAACATTCCAACCAGTATGTAATGTGCACCTCAACACAATCATTATATTTCTAACTTCCTTTTTAATCAGCTGCTGAATTCTAATATCAATATCTTAATATTGGGGTAAAATATCAATGTGTTGCATCACTTTGGACCATTCTGGTTAGTTTCAATATACCGTATATCCTTGAATAAACGCTCCCTTCTATTAAACGCACCCATCATTTTTAGCAACCATGATGTTTAAAAAATGCTGATATTTCCATGCTATCTTGTGTAGTAAGCTTACCAAGGTGTACACACAATCACTAATGGCATCAGTAGTTGGTGAAATTCTGATCGTAAACCTGGAAGTGAACATCCTTCCTAAGTTCATAGTTTGTCATTTCAGCACAAGTTTTAAGCTTACCTAATGATTTTAACGGGAATTATCGTTCTAAAAATGATCTCTAATAAACGCCCCCACTTTTGAAAAATGCAATGCCACTCCCCAGGTGCGACTATTCGAGGATATACGGTGTAGAAGTTAATAGAAATTATTCTGAATGGGGAACAAAGCTGAGAAGTTATGATTTGTAGGTTGCATAGTCTGGCTTTCCTCGAGTTGAACAAGTTAATTGTAGGTCAAATCGGGGGCACTCAACTTTGGAGGTGACGCGTATGTAGGACTGTTAAGACGCCCTTTTTCAGCGTCGCTGTCACCCAAAGACCCCATATTTTTTTACGAACACATGTTCTGTCACCCGAAGAGCCCCTATTTTTTCATTTGACCTGTCACCCAAAGACCCATATCTTTCAATTTTAACAGCAACTTTCATTTATCACTGATTTTGTCACTTATTTTGAAGAAACAAAGAAATTTGAAGCCATTTAGAACTAGAAATTCGATTTTCGAGGTTTCTGTTGCGCTGTTTTGGCTCTCACCCAAAGATTCCATTTAACAAAATGGTCATGTTCTCACCCAATGACCCCATATTTTTTACATTTTGCTCTCACCGAATGCCAAAAATCATGCTCTCACCCAATGACCCCATATTTTTTACATTTTGCTCTCACTGAATGCCAAAATCATGCTCTCACCCAATGACCCCATATTTTTTACATTTTGCTCTCACCGAATGCCCTTAGTGCTTGAAAGTGCCAGCCCTACACCTATATCCATTTCAAATTGAAGTGCCCCCGGGGTCAAATAAGATTCCAGCAAAGAAATGGATGTAAGTATGAGACTGATTCTCATCATATTTTGAGGTAGGAGGCAGTGATAAGAGCATGCTCTCAAGGGCAGATATTCTCATACGATAAAGATGAGAAATTTATAATCCGGCTTTGCACTCTTGAAGTTGTGTTTTTAATGGAATTTAGCTTTTTAGATACTTAGGTACTTTGCAACATTTTCTGCAAATACAAACAAAGAAAACTCAGATTTGTAAACCCTAACTGCATGTTTTGATGGAAAATACAAATTTCCCCTAACATGCCATAAATACTTGTTCATACATACGCGCTATATAACAGAGTGCGTGATTGGTCGAGAGCCGGGCATAAACAATTTTCATGCCCGCTGGCCCGGATGTGCGATTGTGTGGCAGGGAAAACGAAGGAGGATATGCATGTTTTTTAATAATGTTTATGTTATTTTTTGTTATTATTATGATGAAATGACAGAATGTTCTGGTATGTATGAACGGTGGTCCCTCAGGCATTTATGAATGAACCCCTAATCAAGGCTAGGTACATGCAGGGCTTTTTCTAGCACTCAAGTAATGAAAATAATAACTTACTTTATAAAGTGCAGTGTCTAACATAAAGAAATTTTGAAGCAGAGAGAAAGAATGAGAGAGAAAATGTGAAAATTGTAGGGTTAAAGAATTAGAAATGGTGGAAGTGTATTTGTGATGATTTGCTAAGCTAGAATGCACTACCATAACTAAGAAAATCACCGCAAAACAATTGGACAATTACTAAAAAGTTAGTATCGCCAAAACCAGATTTAACATGTACTAAGTCTATAAAAATCTAGGTGGTGTGTTTGGATTTGTGGCACAAAACTGATATGTTTGACGTCTATAATATTATTGATAGGTACTTCATCCTTGGACTTACTTATGGTAACAACTCAAGATTTGACAGTTACACCCCTTTGTCATAACAGCAAACAATAGTTGAGTTTATTTATCAGCATGACTTTTGTTATGTGCATTAGTACCTGTTTGTACAGTGCATGTATGCAAGTGAGTAAATGTGCACATATGCTTTAATTTGGCAATTTCTGTGAACGGTGCAAAATTCATGTAAAATAGCAAAATAAAAATTAAAGCAAATACCTGTGAGAGCAAACTCATGCTTGGCATCTGGGGAAAGGAAAAGGGATCAAAAGCTTATCACATGATGACTACATGTATACCACATGATGGCCACATGATTACCACATGATTACCACATGATGACCACATGATTACCACATGACATGGTAAAGCAAACTGAAATCAAATTAAGCAACATATGGTGAGTAATATATGATGAATTAAGGAAACAATGATAGCTTGCTTTACCAAACAAAAGAAAAAACCTTAATTTTGAAACTTCTGAACAAAGATTTGTTTTGAGGGGAATTTCGGGGTGAATTTTCACATTTTTGAAAATTTTGAGTAATAAAAACATTTTCAATCTGTGCCTAATACCTGATAATGGTGTATTTTGATTGAATTAAAGAAACCTACCTTTTCCGACCAACTGATGCTACTTTTCAAAGGCA